>NC_045450.1:20729624-20809947 GCF_002776525.5 Piliocolobus tephrosceles
TCCCAGCACTTTGGGAGGTTGAGGTGGGTGGATCACTTGAGGTCAGGAGTTGGAGACCAGCCTGGCCAACATGGTGAAACTCTGTCTCTACTAAAAATACAAAAATTAGCCTGGTGTGGTGGTGGGCACCTGTAATCCCAGCTACTCGGGAGGCTGAGGCAGGAGAATTGCTTGAACCAGGAGGCGGAGGTTGTAGTGAGCCAAGATTGTGCACTGCACTCCAGTCTGGGTGACAGAGCAAGACTCCATCTCAAAAAGGAAAAATAAATAAAGTATCATAATGGGCTGGGAATGGTGGCTCACGCCTGTAATCCCAGCACTTTGGGAGGCTGTGGTAGGAGTATCACTTGAGGACAGGAGTTAACGCTGTCCTGAAAAGGTAGGCTTGGGAGGGAATTGAAGGAGAGGAAGTTGAAGACGAAGCACTAGTCCGCACAGCAAGATCCCATCTCTGTGAGAAAAAAAAAAAAAAAAGAAAAGTATAATAATGGAGAAATTCCAGCACATGAATCAAACAGGATGTTGCAGATTCTAAACATGAATCCAATGTACTGTCAAAACTGTACAGGATAACTTAGATTTTTTTTTCCTGAAGACTTCTTTCATTGAATAATTATAGTGAGCATTGTAGATGTGGTAAAAATTATCTGTAAATATGTCTTCTTATGAAAGCAAAAACTGGATATAATGAACCTAAAGCAATTTGTTTAACTTGTAAGATGCCTGTCCAAAAAGTAGCCAATTTGGCTCCACTGTCATTTATAGTTTTGGTTATAAAAATGGATTTATGTTGGAGGGAGAACAGCATGTTCTATATTCCCATATAACAAACTACACTTTATTGTGGTTCCTGAGCAAAGTCAGCTTCTCCATGCCCTCTGGGGTGGTGTGAGAGGGGGAAGGTGGAATCTGAATGGGAAAAATTCTTCATGGTGGGGGAGAGCTGCTAGCCTCTGATGCCTGCTGCTGTCACATCTCAAACTTCTCCAGAAGACTTAAGCATAGAAAGCTAATGAACTTAGGCCAGGCATGGTGGCTTATGCCTATAATCCCAGCACTTTGGGAGGCTGAGGCGGGCAGATCACTTGAGCTCAGGAGTTTGAGCCAGCCTGGGCAACATGACGATACCCTCTCTCTCAAAGAAATACAAAAATTAGCTGAGTGTGGTGGCATGTACCTGTAGTCCCAGCTACTCAGGAGGCTGAAGCAGGAGGATAGATTCAGCCCAGGGGGGCTGCAGTGAGCTGTGATCCTGCCACTGCACTCTAGCCTGGGAAACAGAGCATTACGCTGGTCTAAAAAGAAAAGAAAAGAAAAGAAAAGCTAATGAACTTAGAAATAAAGTTTCTATTGTAGAAAAACTTAATAGCTGTGATCAGTAATGACTTTGTCAATTTCAGGAAACTATAGCACAAATAATTCTTGGTAAGAGGAGACCATAAAGGGAGATGAAAACTGTAGTGGGAGTCTTACAATGCCACAATTTGGGTGATCTGATAGCCAAATGCCTTTCCTCTGATTGAATGAGTTGTGCACACAATAAATTTGAGGAAGACCCTGGGCTAACTTGTAAAACAAGCTCAGATTAGCTGTGGCTATTAAAAAATCAATCATAGTTTTCACCAGAGAAGGGAGATAGTTCTGTCTGATTTTCAGGTTGGTTGATTACTCAAGTATCCTCTTTCATAAATGTATTCTTCCTCATTTTCTGATCAGTTTTGGTTGTGTAAAAGAAAACAGTGGTTTTATTTCATGCCAGCAGAGATGTGGTTATTTTGTGGTATGTTTTACAAACTCTTTAAGATCACTTAGTTTCAAAATAAATACCCATGGTGAATTTGGTAGAGAGGAAGCAGTCATTCAGAAGACCAAGCCCACATACATACAAAAGACAGCAATTAAGAGGCCAAGGACAGGGTTGTTTTGAAAGGATATTTAAAACTAGATGAAAGATATTTGGACCTTCAAAAATGCCCTAGAAACCGAATGAAAGCAACAGCTTTCTGTCTCTTATCAGAGCACTGACTCATAGACCTGCTATCGGAAGGACACTATTTAGTTGAAATATATATTTAAAAATACCGGCCGGGCGCGGTGGCTCAAGCCTGTAATCCTAGCACTTTGGGAGGCCAAGATGGGTGGATCACGAGGTCAGGAGATCGAGACCATCCTGGCTAACACGGTGAAACCCCATCTCTACCAAAAAATGCAAAAAAACTAGCCGGGCGAGGTGGCAGGCGCCTGTAGTCCCAGCTACTCGGGAGGCTGAGGCAGGAGAATGGTGTAAACCCGGGAGGCGAAGCTTGCAGTGAGCCGAGATCCGGCCACTGCACTCCAGCCTGGGCGACAGAGCGAGACTCCATCTCAAAAAAAAAAAAAAAAAAAATACTTATATTCCTTTAAGTAATTTATACTGTATGTGAAGATGTCTTTTAAGGATTCAGAAGCACAGGCAGAAGGATCTGTATAAATACAGAAGTGGGCTGGGCACAGTGGCTCACTCCTGTAATCCCAGCACTGTGGGAGGCCGAGAGGGCGGATCACCTGAGGTTGGGAGTTTGAGACCAGCCTGACCTACATGGAGAAACCTCGTCTCTACTAAAAATACAAAAAAAACTTAGCCAGGTGTGGTGGCGCATGCCTGTAATCCCAGCTACTCAGGAGGCTGAGGCAGGAGAATTGCTTGGACCCAGGAAGCGGAGGTTGCAGTGAGCCAAGATCGCGCCATTGCACTCCAGCGTGGGTGACAACAGTGAAAGTCCATCTCAGGAAAAAAAAAAAAGCACAACGTAGGTGGTATAAAACATGAGTATTAAAATGCTCATGCCTGTATTCTTGGAACTTTGAGAGGTTGAGGCTGAGGCAGGCAGATCACTTGAGTCCAGGAGTTCAAGACCAGCCTGGGCAATATGGCGAACCATGTCTGTATAAGATAACACAAAAAATTTGCTGGGCATGGTGGTGTGTGCCTGTAGCCCCAGCTACTTGGGAGGCTGAGGTGGGAGGATCGCTTGAACTAGGAGGTAGAGGTTGCAGTGAGCTGAGATTGCACAACTGCACTCCAGCCTGGGCAACAGAGACCCTGTCTCAAAAAATAATAATAAAATAAAATAAAATGCCTAATTCACACAATTCTGTTTGAGAAACTGATTCGTTTGATGGAGCCCGGGATTTAGGTTGAAGTACTCTCCATAATGAATGTGTCTCATAGTAGACTAAGTTTGAAGTAGATGGCTGTTCATCTCTTGGACTGCTTAAGTAACTTGTGCAAGGAGAGCTAGGTTCACATCTGCCTTATGATTCCATAATAACCACCACAGCAACTATTTGAGAGATGACTATATGTATAGGGGATTGTGCTGACAGCGGTCCAGACAACTCATTTCATTTTCTCTAGAACTCTGTGAGTGTATGTGAGGGACATTGGGATTCCTCACATTCTAGAAGGCTCTGATGAGCAGTCTGAGGTAGGAGGTGGGACTCTACTCCAGATATGGAGCTCGGACACTGAACCAGATTAAGAACTAGCCAAAACAGGGCCTGGGGAAAAGTAGCTTTAATCAGACATGCTCACCAGTGTGCCATGTCGATTTACTACTGCCATGGCAACACTCGACAGTTACTGTCCCTTTCCATGGCAGTGATCCAATGACCCAAGAGTTACTGCCCCTTCCCTAGAAATTTCTGCATAAACAGCTCCTTTATCTACATGCAATTATTTATTTATTTATTTATTTATTTATTTATTTATTTATTTATTTATTGAGACAGAGTCTTGCTCTATTGCCCAGACTGGAGTGCAGTGACACGCGATCTCATCTCACTGCAACCTCTGCCTCCTGGGTTCAAGCAACTCTCCTGCCTCAGCCTCCCGAGTAGCTGGGATTACAGGTGCCAGCCACCATGCCTGGCGAGCAGATCATGAGGTCACGAATTTGAGACCAGCCTGGCCAACATGGTGAAACCCCGTCTCTACTCAAAATAGAAAAATTAGTTGGGCATAGTAGCGCATGCCTGTAGTCCCAGCTACTGGGGAGGTTGAGGCAGGAGAGTTGCTTGAACCCAGGAGGCAGAGGTTGCAGTGAGATGAGATCGTGTGTCACTGCACTCCAGCCTGGCAACAGAGCGAGATCCCATCTCAAAAAAAAAAAAGGGGGGGGGATATGAATATGGCTGCAAAACTACCCTGAGCTGCTAGTCTCTCCCTATGGGGTAGCCCTGCTCTGCAGGAGCAGTCATGGAGCTGTAACACAGCCTCGTCAGTATAGCTGTTTTCTTCTACCTCTGGCTTGCCTTTGAATTCCTTCCTGACAAAGCCAAGAACCCAGAGGGCTAAGCGCCACTTTGGGGCTTGCCTGTCTGGCATTATCTCCATTTCTGTTGTCACAATTATTGGGGATACCTGTAGTCCAAGAGGAACTTGGGAAATCTGGAAGCTTTCAAGTTTAGCAATGGGATGTCAAAATGAACACAAAGCACATTTCCTCAGGGCAACTTTCCCCGCACACTCTCCTTCCCTCATGCCCTCCACCCCCAATTAAGTCAGATCTCTCTAAGTTCTCGTAACAGTATACAAATCCTTTCTCTGCTCTCAGCAGTTCATAATTATGTATTTGGGTCTGCCTCCTTACTAGACAGTAAGCTCTATGAAGGTGAGACATTGTGTTTATTTTGCTTTATATTCCAGTAAATCCAGGGCCTGGTATATTCTGTATACACAATAGATATTTACTACATATGTGAAAGTGGCATTTGTCTTTCTGTTGATATTCCTGACATAAACTCAAACAGATGTGAGACTGATGAGGGAGGAAATCGTGGGAGTTCACAAGGTTCTATAAGCAGGTGAAATGCCCTGGCCGGTACAGACTTGCTAAATAGGTGAGCCAGCTGCAAAGAATTTTATATATCAGAGGGGAAAAGACTTTCCTACTAAAAAGACAGGCATCTTTGACAAGTAGGTAATTTGAGTTTACTGCTTGATTTTTATTTTATTTTTTGAGACATGGTCTTGTACTGTCACCTAGGCTGGAGAGCAGCGCTGTGGTCATGGTTCACTGCAGCCTCGACCTCCCAGGCTCAGTTGATGCTCCTGCCTTAGCCTCCTGAGTAGCTGGGTGTACAGGCATATACCACCTCATCTGACTAATTTTTGTAGGTTTTTTTTTTTTTTTTTGGGTAGACACAGCGTTTTGTCATGTTGCCCAGGCTGGTGGCTCAAGCCATCTGCCTGCGTCGGCCTCCCAAAGTGCTGGGATTATACATGTGAGCCACTGTGCCCAGCCGATTTTGTTTTTATTTTGAATTTTTCTTTATAGTTCTGTGTTTATTTGTTTTACTTTGATTTTGGAGCCAGACTTTTGCTCTGTCGCCCAAGCTGGAGTGCAGTGGTGTGATCTCAGCTCATTGCAACCTCTGCCTCCTGGGTGCAAGTGATTCTCATGCCTCAGCCTCCCAGGTACCTGCACAACCTCACCCAGCTAATTTTTGTATTTTTAGTAGAGACAGGATTTCAACATGTTGTCCAGGCTGGTCTTGGATTCCTGGCCTCAAATAATCCTCCCACCTCAGCCTAGTTTTGTGTTTTATATTCTTTTCCCCACTCAGTTAGTTTGAAATGTCATGAGGATAGACACATGTGTGAAGATAGACACATTATTAAGAGATGTTATCATCATGGGTTGTAAGAAAATGTTTTATGGAGAGTAGCTTTGCAAAGACCAAAGTCTCTGACAGATCATCAGGCATTAGATTCTCATAGGATGGCAACCTAGATCCCTCACATGGGCATTTTACATTAGCACTGAACATCTTTATTATGATAACTTTGGTTGATGTTTTACAGTTTAAAAAACTCTCAGATCATCTAATTCTCACAAATGTCTTGTGAAGCAGACAGCTCAGAACCATGGCTCTTAGTTTACAGATGAGGAAAGAGAGGTTCAGATGAAGCTGACTTACCTAAGTTAAAGTGAAAACAAATTAACATTTTTTGAGTGTTCACTAAATGTTGAGGCACTTGATAAGCCCTTTATATTTAGAGTATATAACATGATATTTACTGCATCCTTATGAAATAGGTAACCATTATTATTATTTCCATTTTACAGATGAGGAAACAGATATGTAAAGGTCAAGTAATTTGCCTCAAATTGCATAATCAAGAAGCATAGAGCTCAGCTTAAAACCCAGATAGTCTGGCTCAAAGTGCAGATGATAAACTACTATGCTAATGAGTAGCATTGGGAGTTCTCCAATGAAGCACACGGTGTTACTTGTATTTGCTACTAATGTCTTCTTTTTTTTTTTTGAGATGGAGTCTCACTCTGTCACTGAGGCTGGAGTGCAGTGGTGCGATCTTGGCTCACTGCAACCTCCGCCTCCCAGGTTCAAGCAATTCTTCTGACTCAGCCTCATGAGTAGCTGGGATTGCAGGTGCACGCCATCACCCCTGGCTAATTTTTTTTGTATTTTTAGTAGAGACGGGGTTTCACCGTGTTGACCAGGCTGGTCTCAAACTCCTGACTTCGTGATCCACCCACCTAAACCTCCCAAAGTGCTGGGATTACAGGTGTGAGCCACTGCACCTGGCCAACTACTAACATCTTGTAACTCCTGGTTCAATCCTGCTACTTGAAGCTCCTTTTTTTCTTTTTTTTTTTGAGATGGAGTCTCACTGTGTTGCCCAGGCTGGAGTACCGTGGCATGATCTCGGCTCACTGTGGCCTCCGCCTCCTGGGTTCAAGTGATTCTCCTGCCTCAGCCTCCTGAGTAGCTGGGATTACAGGCATGAGCCATGGTGCCCGCCCTAGGCTGCTAATTTTTTTTTTTTTGTTTAACCTGTCTGCAGTTTTGCCTTGACTTAGAATTCATCAGCTGGGGCCCACAGTGATATCATTGCACAGGATTGAAGTTATATCAACTAAATGCAGATAAAAATCTCCTACATTAATTAATTAAACAAATTGTTGAGTACATTTGCTAATTTTGTTAGAGGTGCTCATTGCTTAATAACTACAGGACGCATTCTATTGAATATACTGGGAAAAACTTGTATCTTTCTCTGAAGATATATAAAACAATATTAAGAAGCATAAAAAATATCTGTCCATAAAAACATGATTATGGCCAGGTGCAGTGGCTCATGCATGTAATCCTAGCACTTTGGGAGCCCACGGCAGGCGGATCACGAGGTCAGGAGTTCAAGGCCAGCCTGGCCAACATGGTGAAACCCCGTCTCTACTAAAAATACAAAAAATAGCAGAGCGTGGTAGCAGGCACCTGTAAGTCCAGCTACTCGGGAGGCTGAGGCATGAGAATTGCTTGAACCTGGGAGGCAGAGGTTGTAGTGAGCTGAGATCATGGCACTGCACTCCAGCCTGGGCAATAGAGCGAGACTCCATCTCTGGGGAAAAAAAAAGTGATTATATCAGTTATTTTTATTTTTATTTTTATACAGGGTCACCCAAGCTGGTGTGCAGTGGCACAATCTCAGTTCACTGCAACCTCAGCCTCCCAGGCTCAGGTGATCCTCCCACCTCAGCCTCCTGAGTAGATGGGTCTACAGATGCATGTCACCACGCCTGTCTAATTTTTGTATTTTTTGTAGACATGGGGTTTCTCTATGTTGCCCAGGCTGGCCTTGAACTCCTGGGCTCAAGCCGTACACCTGCCTTGGCTTCCCAAAGTGCTGGGATTACAGGCATGAGCCACCCCGCCTGGTCTATATGATTTCTTTTTAAATCATTATCTCTTCAAGGAGATAACAATCATCAATAGGTTTTGTATAGATCCAAACCCTCTGCTTGTGGATTCTCTTAACATGATACTTTGTAATTGAAAAGAGAATATGAAAATGCCAAACTTTGTAGCTTCAAAGAACAACAATAACAAAAAGCCCTTGCCTAGAGATCTAGATAGGAAAGTATTCCTGCCAAAATTTTGGGCCTGTGTGTGCAGGGCTGTGACCCAAGCTAGACACCTAGGGTCAGTCAGCAGAGTTTGGTGCAGAGGGTCATTTGTGTGTCTTTTGAATATCACTGACTGCATCTCAAGATCATGTTAGAACAAGTATTGGCTATTTGGGTTTTTGTGTTATCTTGCCTCTTCCCGTCTCCATTATGGATAACTGAGGTTTTAATATATGGTAGTGACATTCTAGCAGATGAAGGAAAGGGGCAGTCCCTAATGGGCAATGTGAACTTCTGCTTCGTATATTTACTCTTGCTGTTTTCCTTCCTCCTCATTTGTAATTCAGGAGGCTCTCTGAGAAGAGACAGCAAAGCTTCTTAGATGGATCGAAAGACCACGAGCTGGGATACCAAGTTCTAGGAAAAGGTCAGCTATTGAATTTGCTCTGCTACCTTCAGGCAAATCATTTGATCATCGGATGCTCTGGTTTCTTCCTGTGCCTGCTAAATGTAAAGAGCATGGGTCTGAATGTTTTGTGGTTATTATAGAGTATTTTAAATGTATGAGTGATTTATTTTTTCCAGGCCAGCTGCTCAGATATAAAACAAAATCTGCTCCTTTGAGCTGTTAGGCTTCGTGGCAGTCAACTGACCCCATAATCCTTCTCACTACAGCAGCCATCTACTTGCTTGTTCATCTGAAAACATTTTGCAGTCTCTGAGCTACAGCTATGTGGTCTGACTCTATAGCTGGGGCATACCTTTTTGTCTCCTTTGTCTTCAGAAAGGAAATATGCCATTTTATGCACTCCTGCTGCTTTCACCCCCACTTTAAAAAGATGAAGGCTTCCTTTTGTGACAGAGTTGCTTTATCTGTTAACACTGATCCTAAGAGACAGGAAGGAGAGGTGACATAGTAAATAAACAGTTATTGGACTTGCTACCGTAGTTCCTTTTTGATGATTTGGGCCAGGACCACTAGAGGTTTGAGCTAGATTTAGTAAGGCTTGGGCTCTTTGGGGTTTTGGCAGGAAGCAGTCAGGGAGTATATTGGAGAGAACACAAAATACCGCCCCCCACCCACCCTCTGCTTTTTTGTTTGTTGTTACAGCCTGTTACATTAGGCAACAAGATATCCTTGTTAGCCAAAGGTGCCAAGCTGAGATTCTTAGAAGCTAATAAAAAGAGCTGTTGGGCTGGGTTCGGTGGCTCACGCCTGTAATCCCAGCACTTTGGGAGGCCGAGGCAGGCGGCTCACGAAGTCAAGAGATGGAGACCATCCTGGCCAACATGGTGAAATCCTGTCTCTACTAAAAACACAACAATTAGCTGGGCATGGTGGTGAGCACCTGTAGTCCCAGCTACTTGGGAGGCTGAGGCAGAAGAATTGCTTGAACCCGGTAGGCGGAGGTTGCAGTGAGCCGAGATCGTCCCACACTGCACTCCAGCCTGGAGACAGAGCGAGACTCAGTCTTAAGGAAAAAAAAAAAAAGCTATTGGGTAAAGAATGATTTTGTTCCACATCTGTGGCTCACCACCCCGTTTCATAAATGAAAATCTCTGATGTGCAATATCCAATTAACCAAAAGGTTTACTTCTTTTGTTTTGAACTTAGACACATTTACATTATTTCTGGTGCAATTAAAAGCACTTTCCAAACAAACCTAGGAAAGTATTAAAGTTAGGGACCCCCACGAAATATGTTACTCCTTAATTGTGGCGTGGGTATCAGGAAGAACTGCAGTCACAGGAACACAGTGTACTTAACCCTTCAGTTCTGAAATGTTGCTACGTCTTCTCGTGCTATAACTGATCAAATAAATATCCGGGTTAAACATTGCTCCCAGAGCTGAGTTCGCTGTGAGTGTTGGGACCAACTTCCCTGTGTTAATTCAAGGACACAAGTCAGCCAAGGAGTCTAACTTGAGGTCTTCATTCTTGGGCAGGGCCATCAATACACCTAAAACATTACTTGTGGGTACCCCAGCTGCGGTAGCTTCCCTAAAAGGCAGAATTTTCACTCATTCCTTAAAAAACACGTACCCAGCAACTTCTCAGGCTTGGAGAACGGGGCAGGCGGGTCGTGGAGGTGGGAAGGGGAGAGGAGAGGAGGGAGTCTAGCAGGTCGGTTCTAAATGCAAACTGGAAACTACGCATCCGAGCGGGTAACCAGTACTGGCAGCATTCGTCTCCAGGAAGAACCTGTGTGTGTGTGTCAGGATGCACAAAAGGAATGACTCCCCTCTCTGCGCCCCCGGAGTTAACTGCACGACCCGGTCAAAGTCCCGCCGTGGAGTGGGATGACAGTCGAGATGTAACGACTAAGGCAAGGAAAGACTAGAGGTCCTTCCGGCACCACCTTAGAGGGGCAGGAAGGCTGCAGTTATCGCCTTCGGAAGTGATCTCCTCACCCCTCAAAAAAATTAAAAGCACCTCCGCCATTACCAGAAGCCGAGGCAAGGCCGGGACACGAGAACGCGCCCCGGGCGGATGCGCGCTCCCTTTGTCCCGCCTCCCAGCGGCCCGCTCATTGGACCGAGGGATGGCGGTGGGGGAGAAAGCGCCGCGGCCGCTCGTAAGTGCTCCGGCTAGAAACTGGTGCAGGGGGCAGTGGCGTTCCGCGGTCAGAAGGGAAGGGGGAGGAGCCGAGGCTGCGCGCCGGCTGCTCCTCACCACCCCCAGCCTCTGCCCTGAAGGGGGCTGGATGGGCAAGTCGGACGCGATGGCTCGAGCTCGGGCGGTGGCGGCTGTGGCCGGAGGCGGCGGTGCCTCCTCCTCCTCGCCCCGGCGCCGGCGGTGATCGGAGCGAGCTGCCGCGGCCCCCGATGAGACTGCTGGCGGGCTGGCTGTGCCTGAGCCTGGCGTCCGTGTGGCTGGCGCAGAGGATGTGGACGCTGCGGAGCCCGCTCACCCGCTCCCTGTACGTGAACATGACTAGCGGCCCGGGCGGGCCGGCGACGGCCGCGGGCGGCAGGAAGGAGAATGACCAGGTACGGGTCGGGGCTGGGGCCGGGGCGGGGGCGTGGCGGCCCGCCTTCCCGCGCTGGGCCCGGCTATTGTGCGGGGCGGTTCCGCGAGGGGGCGGCCCGGCCCTTGCCCCTACGCCTCGGCGTCTCGGAAAGTTTTCCCCGCGCCTTCCCCGCCGGGCGTCGGCTCCGCGAGCCCCGGGCACCCGGGCCCGGCCCCGCGAGCGCCTTTTGTTCCGCGGCGCAGGCGGGGCATGGCCTCCCCTTCCCCCTCCCGGGCCCGATCGCGAGCGCCCCGGAGCCCCGCATTGTTCCTGGGTCCCGGGCGGTGACTGCGGACACCCGGCGGCGGGACTGGGGAACTTTGGGGCCAGAGCGTGACCGGGGGCGCCCGCCTGGCAGCGAGGCCTGAGACTGAAGAGACCCGGCCAGATCCATTACCCCCGAGAAACAAAACGAAAAGCCAGGCCCTCTTTTTGTCTCGTTGAATCCCAGAACGTACAAAGGGTCATAAAATAAATGTGTACATCGCAAGCCATTGAACTCTCCGGGCTGATTCGGGTGACATTTCCCCCTAAGCGCTTAAAAAATGGGTTTGACAGGTTGTCGCTCCCATCCTACGGAACCTTCCCCTCCTACCTAGCAGAGATCTCCTTTAAACTTGGATTTAGTCAGCCTGCTGGAAAGATTGTGTATGATGAGGAGGAAGATTATGCAAGTTTTACAGGAAGCGTTTTTAAAACCGAAAGGGACGGGAGGGAGTTGTAGTTATGCATCGTGAGCGTTGCGCTGTGACCTGGTAGGTAGGCTTTTCATTAGCTCAGTCTTGTGCCACTTAAACGTGTACAGGTTAGCTGTAGAATTAAGTGAGATATTTCGTATTTGACCTTAACATAGTTTGCAGTTAATGTTAAATTCATTGAAAAGAGGCTTTTGAACTCTGCCAGAGTGTTGTCTTGTTATAGCTAGCATTTATAGTACATTTTGCTTTTCCATAGAGCACTAATTATTCCCTATATCATCTTGTGTCTCATCATTTTCATATATTTCTCATTTTCCTACGTTACTTTTTTATTATGCCAGGTGTTCAGAGAATTTACACCCAGGTTGATTTCATGTGTTTTAATGAGGGTAGAGAATTGTCTAAGAAGGAGATAGAGCAATTTAGAAAAGTAGCATTTCGTTTTTAGTAATATTTATATTGGGCTTTTTTCTATTTGTAAAGGAATGCTAAATTTCTGTAAATTTTTTTGAAAGCCTCCAGCCATTGCAGTTTGTTAGGTGCAATATCAGTATCATTGATCACTTGTATGATATGGTTAGAAATGTACAAAACCACATTTATTCCTATGGATTATTTACTTATACTAGTTCATATAGAGACAACTCAAAGTATTGTACCGTTAATTGTACAGTTATCAGAATGTCACATATGGAACAACGGTGTAGACAATGAATTAGAAATGTCATTTTTAACATTTTTAAGCAGTTGCTAGAAATAAGGTGCTGGATAGGAGAAAAAGCGGTTTATCTCCATTGATGTGGGATTATGATTGAGTCTCTTAGCTATTGGTATTTATGATAACACTTATCATGATTACCCCTCCTGCAGCCACTTGATATGTTTTCATTGCTCATAAAAGAATTGCACTTATCTTAAAAACTGAAACACTATTTCAACACTGATTTGTATGGAGGTGGAATTACAGCTGTAGACATAGCCTCAGAATATCTGCCAGCAGAGGATACTTTTCTAATTGTGTACCTTTTTAAAGCTGAATCTGTTAGTTTCTAATGAAAACTAATACTGGTTTCAGATACATTTATTTCAGATACCATATTTATATTGTGTGTGTGTGTGCGCGCGTGTGTGTACCCCTTCACTAACAAGTGGGCAGATAATTTCTCTAGGGTGAAGACTTAATCTGGTATTTTCTGAATATTTGGGGGAGGGGTCAACTCTTTTCCTTAGAATAATGAATCCAGACATTATTTTGACGTGAATACATTCATATTATGAAGATAATAGTCCATGAATAAAGATTAAAATGAACAGAAGAAAGCTGTGTAGAAACCACCATGAGATAAAGTAGGAAACTGTCCTTTCTGCACTGTGGCTGAGTTGATAATTTGTTTTCCACTTAATATTCCGGGATCCTGTGTTTGCCTTATCACTTCGTTGCTTGTGAAGTAACTGTTACTGTTGTTCCTCCTTCAGATTAATAGTTTTATACGAGGTTTTCTAAGTGTTCAGTTGGGTGTGTGAGTTCCCTAGCCAGCCACATCTGGTTCTTTTGGAGTTGCATAAAAGTAGGGTTGTGGATTTGATTGAACCATACTTAGCGCAAGTTTTCCTTCTGGTTATTTTATTAGGGAATTATGATGGAGGATTCTGTGGTTAAAAGAGAGATCTTGGGCAATGTTTATTCATTAAAAATTGCTATTTTGTTAGTGTAGTTTGGACAGGCAAGGCTCCTTTGGGCTAAAGCTGCTCTAAAACTGTAGTAGCAGTGCCATTTTAGTAACTTGGTTTGGTGTGCTAGCTTCAAAACTGGGATTATGTTTCACTTTAGGCAAGCAAGAAGCAGGGTTTCACTTAGAGCAGGAAGGTGGCCCAGAGGCCAGACTGGTCTCACAGACATATTTTTACAGCCTATGAAATAAGAATAGTTTTATATTTTTTAAATGGTTACCAAGAAAACATCAAAATAACATTTTGTAATACATGAAATTTCATTTATGAAATTCAAATTTATTTGTGTCCACAAATAAAGTTTTTTTTTTTTTTTTTTTTGAGATGGAGTCTCGCTCTGTCACCCAGGCTGGAGTGCAGTGGCCCAATTTTGGTTCACTGCAACCCCTGCCTCCCAGGTTCAAGTAATTCTCATGTCTCAGCCTCCTGAGTAGCTGGGATTGCAGGTGCATGCCACCACACCCAGCTAATTTTTGTATTTTTCAGTAGAGATGGGGTTTCACTGTGTTGGTTAGGCTGATCTTGAACTCCTGCCCTCAAGTAATCCTTCTGCCTGGGCCTCCTAAAGTGCTGGGATTACAGGTGTGAGGTACCACGCCCAGCACACAAATAAAGTTTTATTGAAAGAAAACTACTACATTCATTTACCTGTGGTCTGCAAGCTCCCGGGGCTACAACAGCAGCATGTTTGCTACTGTATGGCCTGCAAGCCTAAAACATTTACTATGTGGCTTCTTACGGAATAAATAATTCTTGCAAGAGAAATTCCCAGCTTTCTTAACAGCTTTTTTTTTTTTTTTTTTTTTTTTGGAGACAGGGTCTCACTCTGTCACCCAGGCCAGAGTGTAGTGGCACAATCTCGGCTCACTGCAGCCTCGACCTCCTGGGTTCAAGCGATTCTCATGCCTCAGCCTCCCAGTAGCTGGGATTATAGGCGTGCGCCAGCACACCTGGCTACTTTTTTTGTAGTTTAGTAGAGACAGGGTTTCACCATGTTGGCCAGGCTTGTCTTGAACTCCTGGCCTCAGTGGTCCACCCACATCGGCTTCCCACAATGCTGGGATTACAGGAGTGAGCCACTGTACCCAGCCTCCAACAGCATATTCTTAATCACAGGTTGCAGGGTGGGTAGATTGACTCACTGGGAAGAAATAGAGGCAGGCAGTGAGAAACTAGTAGATATTGTCACTTTTCAATGTTGGCAGACTCAGAATTTAAAAAGACAACAACAAAAAACTTAGGATCTATTCTTTTTGTTGCATTGCACCTAGTGCTTAAAGTTAATGCATCTATTATGGAGCTACTGAAACTATGAAAGGACCCATAGGCCCCAGGTTCTTGGTAATAATAGCCGTTCAATAGCTTCTCAATTGATGGAGTGAAAAAATTGTTTTAGAACTCGCTGAACTAAACCACAACGATTTCTCCAGGTGACATACTGCAAGGTGTTTTAAAAGCACAGATAACATTCAATATCCAGAATTATTAAGGTGTAACTTAAAATTGCAAGTATGTGTATATGAGTGACTTATTTTTTCACTTTCTTGTATAAGCTCAGAACTATGCTATGCCACAAGTGATGATGAATTCAAGAAAGAATTAAAATCCTTTTTTTCCCCCAAATGAAAAAATACTTGGACAGCCTAGCCAGAACCAAACACTGTGCTAAAGGACGGAGTGTTTCCTGTCCCTTTACCCCTCATTTACCTTGTGGAGGCAGACTGGAGTCAGGCATGAGTTAGCAATGCTTCAAGGATAGTCAGCCAGCTAAGCCGGACAGGCACTGATGGATTGGTGTCCTCCTCTGAACTGCCTTCGCGAGTCTGGAGGCCTTTGCAGCTGAATACCAAAGAGACTTCGGAAAGGATTTCTTTCCTTCCTCATAATCTGTGTTGAAACCCCAACAAATGTTTGCTTCAATTTCACAGAATGTTAGGATCTCTTTCTTGTGCTGGATATACCAGGAGTCTTTATGTTTCTCTTTGGAGGTGCCCTAGAAGACCCTAATGGCGTCCAGTAAAAAGCTCTGTTGTGTAGACCCTCTGAAGCTTTGTTAAAATTTTAGGATTATCCTGTCCTACAGGGAGTGAGTACTTAGTATTTGCAATGAGGATTGTCAGTAATTTGTTATTAAATCAAACCTGAAGCAATTTAATCTGTTTTAATTGATTCCCGTCATGGATATGAGGGTGCCTATCACTCTACACATGGAAATCTCACACAAAGAGGTTATGGGTTGGGTTTATTATTGTTTGTGGGAAAATGGTGAATGGTCTGAATGTTTACTCCTGTGCTGTGCTTAAATGCAAGGTGTCTATGGTGAAATGTCTGGACTGAGTTGATTGCGTTGTAAAATCTTAGAATGTGAGTTTTGAATCCTTAACTGTCAAGGTCTGTTGATGGAGTTGGTCTGGCCAACTCAGAAAGATTCTGTGTTCATAGACCCTGAGCAGTGGAGCTTTTCTGATTGTTTTTGGTAGCACTGAATGCCTTGGGTCTTTGATTACCCATTTCTTTTGAGAGTGGCTGGATGCCCAGACCTACAGTGTGGTTTTTAGGCATTCCCTTGAACTGCACTTCTCCTCTGACCAGCCCTTGCCTTGGAGAGAAAGGGGAAGGAAATATGAACAGTTACTGGCCTTCTATTGTGTGCCAGGCACTTCAGATATATTATCCCCAGTGGTCCTCATAGAACTCTCGGAGGTTGGTGGTATCATCCGCACTTTACATATGGAAGAGTGAGGCTGAGAGAGATAAGAGACTTGCTCAATAGCGCAGAGTTAATGGATGATAGAGTTGGGCTTTGCATCTAGCTTTGTCTGGTTTCAAGGCAACACATTTTCTCCTGCTTTATGATGCCCCTCCTAGTAAACCTTGTGTCGTCTGTGGGGTGGTAAAAATAGGCTTGCCTTCATTTTTGTTTTTTGTTTTTTAGAAACAGGTTTTGGCTCTGTCACCCAGGCTGGAAAGCAGTGGCCCGATCATAGCTCACCGCAGCCTCAAACTCCTGGCCTCAGTAGATCCTCCTGCCTTGGTCTCCTGAGTAGCTTCTAAATTTTTTGTAGAGACAGGGGCTTGCCATGTTGTTCGGGCTGCTCTCAAACTCCTGGCCTCAAGCAGTCCTCCTGCCTCAGTCTCCCAAAGTGCTGGGATTACAGGTGTGAGCCACTGCTCCAGGCCTAGGCTTACCTTCTGAATAGGAAACTGCCCTCATTCTGTTGAGGACTCTGTGTGGACACTGAAGTTAGGTAGCTGTGTGCACAATGCTAGTTGAAGATTTTGCCGTTTGTGAATTAGATGAGAACAGGACAGCTGCTTGAAGTTCTGGCCTTTATCTGGTTTGTGCATGCTTTTTGTAAGGCTTAAAGTTGAAAAAAGATTCTTACATATGTTGTCTTTTTTTCCTGACATCAGCCATTCTCTATTTTTCCATCACCAAGTGGGTGTTTAATTGTTCAATCCTGTTCTGACACTAACTACCTGGAGTTAGGGTCACGCTTTACAGAGTTAAGGGCTCAGTCCTACAAGACTGCCCTCACTTCAGAGGCCAGCTGCAAGTCCTGGGTCCCCAGGCTACCAGTGCTTTTGTCCAACTTGACTACAAATTTGGGAGTTCCCACAACTCTACCTTCACCCTACCCCACCCCACCCCATAATTTCCTACAACAGAGTGACTCATAGAACTTGGGAAAATACTTAGGGGCGCAATGGCTCACGCCTGTAATCCCAGCACTTCGGGAGGCTGAGGTGGGTGGATCACAAGGTCAGGAGATCAAGACCATCCTGGCTAACATGGTGAAACCTGGTCTCTACTAAAAATACAGAAAATTAGCTGGGCGCGGTGGCTCACGCCTGTAATCCCAGCACTTGGGGAGGCTGAGGTGGGTGGATCATGAGGTCAGGAGATCAAGACCATCCTGGCTAACACAGTGAAACCTGATCTCTACTAAAAATACAAAAAATTAGCTGGGCGTAGTGGCAGGCACCTGTAGTCCCAGCTACTGGGGAGGCTGAGGCAGGAGAATCGCTTGAACCCTGGAGGCGGAGGTCGCAGTGAGCCAATATCGTGCCGCTGCACTCCAGCCTGAGCCACAGAGCGAGACTCTGTCTCAAAATAATAATTTAAAAAACCCACCTAGGTTTACTGGTTTATTACAAAGGATACAATTGGGGAACAGCTGAGTGGAAGAGGTGCATGGGGTGAGGTGTGGGAGGTGGTGTAGAGTTTCTCTTTCCTCCGATGAGCCACCCAACCATCAGATCAATGTGTTCAGCAACCCAAAAACTCCCAGGACCCCGTAGTTTAGGGGTGTCATTACATAGGCATGATTGGACTCAGTCTTCAACTCCTTTCCCATCCTTAGAGATTGGAAGGTGGGGCTGAAAGTTTGAACCTTGTACCCACAGCCTGGTCCCCATCCTGAAGCTATTTGGGTCTCCCACCCCTATCAGGAGTCATCTTGTTAGCATACAAAAGATATCCTTATCATCCTGAGATTCTCCAAGGGTTTTAGGAACTCTATCAGGAACCTGGGACAAAGACCAAATCTGTATTTTTTATTATACCATGTTATCTAAAATCAGTCGGTTTTTAAAATGACTTTCTGACTCTGCTAGTGTGCTTAAATCCTTTGTATTTTGGGAATGTTGTATTTTGGATATGTTATATATCACATGTTTGATTAGTTGATAAACTCCAAAAATAATTTCAGAAAAACTTTTAACCATATTCTTTGGTCTGATTAGCAAATATAATTTTTTTTTTTTTTTTTTTGAGACGGAGTCTCGCTCTGTCCCCCAGGCTGGAGTGCAGTGGCCGAATCTCAGCTCACTGCAAGCTCCGCCTCCCGGGTTCACGCCATTCTCCTGCCTCAGCCTCCCAAGTAGCTGGGACTACAGGTGCCCGCCACCTCCCCCGGCTAGTTTTTTGTATTTTTTAGTAGAGACGGGGTTTCACCGGGTTAGCCAGGATGGTCTTGATCTCCTGACCTCGTGATCCGCCCGTCTCAGCCTCCCAAAGTGCTGGGATTACAAGCTTGAGCCACCGCGCCAGGCCTAGCAAATATAATTTTATAGGAAAATTGCATTCCTGCTTTGAATGAGTGATTCATCAACCATATAAAACTGTTTATATATATATATATAAATATATATATATAATGTTATATAAATGTTAGGAGGAGTTCATGGGCTTAATGAAAATTTTTTTTTCTTTTTTTGAGACAGAGTCTTGCTCTGTCACCCGGAATGGAGTGCAGTGGCACAGTCTGGGCTCACTACCACCTCCATCTCCCGGGTTCAAGTGATTCTTTTGCCTCAACCTCCCTAGTAGCTGGGATTACAGGTGCCTGCCGCCACACCTGGCTAATTTTTGTATTTTTAGTAGAGACAGGGTTTCACCATGTTGGCCAGGCTGGTCTTGAACTCTTGACCTCAAGTGATCTGCCCACCTTGGCCTCCAAAGTGCTGGGATTACAGGTGTGAGCCACCGTAGCCAGCCAGGAAATTTTTAACACAATATGACCTAATATTTAATCACTTTGGCGAATACTGTCAGACATGTATTCAGAACGCCTGGCAGCCACCTGATTTGGCTGTTTACCACCTGGCCAATTATTAGTGTCTTTGCAGTTGTGTTGCCAGTAGGGAGAATATTGCTATTTACTGTAATTTTTAGATGTTGTGTTTAGTTATCACATCCTGTTCTGTACTTGGCATCGGCAGATGGCTGAATGTAATCATTCTCATTTGATTAGAGTTTGTCATTTAAAAGATTTCCTTGTTTATTTAGATCGAACAACATTTGAGTGAGCTTTAAAGGCAGATGCTAATAAGATGCTTTTTCAGATATGATAGGCTCCAGCCAAGGAGTCCAGCCTCACAGTAGGGTGGGCACGTAGTCCTGTCAGTGTGTGAATTTAACGAGCATAGTACTTTGTTCTTGCCTGTGTACCTTTGTTTCTGTAGTCTTTGAGGAGTACACATTCAAAGAACTCACCTGCAGCTGGGCACGGCGGCTCACACCTGTAATCCCAGCACTTTGCGAGCCCGAGGCAGGTAGATCACCTGAGGTCAGGCGATTGAGACCAGCCTGGCCGACATGGTGAAATCCCGTCTCTACTAAAAATACAAAAATTAGCCTGGTGGGGTGGTGGGTGCCTGTAATCCCAGCTGCTTGGGAGGCTGAGGCGAGAGAATCGCTTGAACCCAGGAGGCGGAGGTTGCAGTGAGCCAAGATCGCACCACTGCACTCCAGCCTGGGCGACAGAGGGAGACTCCATCTCAAAAACAAACAAACAAACAAACAAAACCAAAGAGTTCACCTGCTTGAAAGTACACGGGAGCCTACAGACAAGCCGCCCAGTGCTGTGAGCTCAGCATGGCTTTCTATCTAAGCTGGGTTGTCTGGAGAGAGGCGAAACCAGGAGGCCTGCCCATTGGGTTACAGGGGTTCCTGCAGATTTTCTCTCTCCTTGGTATTTCACCTTAAGGGCAAGGTGACTGCTCCTTTAAGGCTCTGAAGCTCCTCTTCAAGATCATAGTCACATTACTTGTTTCCCTTGGTTTCTAATTTTACTTTCACTCTGGAATGTGGGTTCCCTGAGGCGAGCAAGTCCATCTTCTAATTCAGTCAGCTGGAGTCCCTAGACCATAGTTAAGCTGGGATAGTGGGAAACATTACTGGAGAGTCAGTACAGTGACATTTTGTGGGTAAGTCCATGTATGGGTTCTCAAGCAGTGGCAGTTTTGCCTCCCGGGGACACTTGGCAATGCCTGGGACATTTTGGGCTGTCCCTTGGGGTAGTGCTACTGGAACCTGATGGGTAAGTGCTAGGAATGCTGCTAAACAGCCTACAATGTGCAGGCCAGCCCCTGAAACAGGATCATTCAGCTCCAAATGTCAGTAGTGTGAAGGGTGAGAAACCCTGGCTTACAGGACTTCAGTTACTATCTAGACCAGATTGTCTTTTCTCTACACACATCTAGTGCTGTTTAATTGGCAGGATAGTCCTGCTTTCTTTTCTTTAGCAGACACACTGGATAGAGTTAGGCGAAGAGAAGCTTCTTTGAAAGAAACGCTTATAAAACAACGGGTACCTGGAGCAGGAGCTTGAATCAGCTGGAGCTGCTTAGAGACCCTAGACTTCCCATTTGTTCAGAAGTTGCAAGGTGGTAAATGAAATGTAAAGCACTTGGCTTGGTGCCTGGTGCATGATAGGTGCTCAGTTGGTGTCTTCCTTCATCGCTTGCTTCCTTGCTTGTGGTAATGTAATTTTGTGGTGAGTGGGTAGCTTTAACCACTGTTTGCAAAATTAGGTTTAAGCAAGGCCTTGCAGAGTTTGAGAAATTGACAGAAACCCCATGGCAGCAGTCTCTGTGGTTATCCTTATGTTTCCTTAGGATTTTGTTAGAAACTCCAAATTCTATCTATTTAGACTGCCTGTAGATGAACACTTATTGTTTGTCTGTATCTGTGCCAGGTACTGAAGCCATTCATTTTCTCTGCCTTTATGAAGCTCTCAGTCTACCTAGGAAGATAGGCACTGAACATGCAATTGTCTGCAATTATTCAATCCAGAGATTGTAAATATTACCGAAGGGACAAATGGGATGTATGAAAGGGTATTAGAACAGGGGGCCTAGCCTAGCCTTTCCTAGGTATATTTTCTTTTTGAAGGAAAATATACCTAGGAAATATTTAGGCTGAAGTTGAACGAACCAGGTGAAGAGAGAGTGGGTTAGGTGGCGGGAAATGTGGGGGGCAGAGCAAATACCATGTGAGACAGCCACGGGAAAGGGGCCTTCCAGAAAAAAGAAGGAAGGGGTGGAACAGTGTGATGGAGTGAGGGTCCAGGGGTCATGGGTTGGTAGGGAATGTCATGAGGTGAGGCTGGTGACATAGAATGAACAAAAATCGTGTAGGGCCTTGTAAGCCATATTAAGCATTTTGAATGTTATCCTAAGGTTCCTGTTAAGCAGGGTAGTGATGTGATCAGATTTGCATTTAAAATTTGTATTTTAAGAGGTTTGCTAGGTTACTTATGTTTTCAGGTCACTTTTAATTTCTGGAAGATCTAACTGCCACCTACATATTTAGGGAGGGGTGTGTGTGTGTTAAAGAAACAGTTTTATTGGGATATAATTCACATACCATGAAATTTATCCTTTTGAAGAGTGCAATCCATTGATTTTTAGTATAATCACAGCATTCTGCAGCCATCATCAGTATTAATTTTGGAACATTTCATCACCCCAAAAAGAAACCTCATGTCCATTAGCAGCCACTCCACATTGTCCCAGCTCCCCAGCCCCTGGCAGCCACAATCTGCCATCTACTTTCTGTCTCTGAATTTGCATATTCAAGACATTTCACAGAAGTGGAATTATACGGTATGCGGTCTTTTGTGGACTGACTTATTTCACTTAAAATAATGTTGTCAAGGTTCATCCATGTTGGAGCATGAAGTAGTGCCTCATTCCTTTGTATGGCAGAATATGCTATTATTTTATATGAATCTATTATCACATCTTGTTTATCCACTATTTGATGGACATTTGACTTGTTTTCACTTTCTGGCAATGCTGCTGTGAAATCGACATTTGTGTCATGCAAATGGTCAGAAAGGACATACGTTTCACCTTTCTTTTTACAGAGAAGAGCTTTGATCTGTTTTTGTTCTGTAGCACATTCTGTTCAATAGGCAGTTTCTTTCCTGAAAGACCTGTGTAACAGTAAAGGTTCAACCACACGTGTTAATGTTGATGAATTGAGAAAAATGCTATTAAAAACTTGAGTTTTCCTCTTGGTGCTTGAAAGCACTATTTGCAGTTAATGGTGCTAGTTCCTGCTTGGTTCTGGAAGTCAGAATCTATTGTTGTTCTAGTCCATTTACAAGTGGATGCCCAGGAATTCTTAGCTCCTCTGTTTCACTTGAATGACTTCTCATCCACATTAATAGAATGCACCTGATTGCCTATTATCAAGGTGATGGCTTTCATCTTGATTAGCCAATTTCAGAGAATAAAAAATAAATAAAAGTCAGAGTGGCCTCCATATTACAGAGTTCAGAACATGCACCAGGAGGTCATGAGTATAATAAAAAACGGTTTATGACCTGCACTGGAGCATAACTTCAGGCACAATAAGTATTAAGAATTAGAAAATCATTAAGCGAGAACATTTTCAGACCGAGGGGAAAAAATGTAGGCAGTGAATGTAAAAAGCTTCATAGCTTGTCATATAGAGTAGGAAAAATAAAAATAGTTTTATATATGAAGTCCAAGCAGTTTTGATAACTGTGATGAAATGGCAAATTAGCACAAATCAGTCCACAACTGGAAAGGCTTGGTTTACCCAGTTTAGGGAACAGAGTTTGTAAAATGATTAATCTCTGAGATTTAATGTGTCTGTTTGTGTTGATTTGTAACTAGTTCCTTTTAACATTAGCATCGGGAATGTTACTTAAGATTTCACTGAACATTTAGTAAGCTTAGGATGACTGTAAAGCTGGTCCACCAATTGTGCAGGCGCTTATGGGATGTCTACCGCTGATAAAAGGTCATATTTGTCGGGGGAAGCAAATTACTTTTGGCCGGTTGACTGACTGGGAAAAATTTGTGTTTCATGGCAGATAATGGGTTAATAGTAACTGATATACTTTGTAGTTTCATCACTGTACCTAAGGGGCTTACTCTTATTTCTCAGGCCATGTTAGAGGAATCTCATTGCTATTATTATTGTAGGATTCTCACTATGTGCTTTTGTTATGTTGAGGACTTGCCTACATTATCTTATTTAATCCTTGTAGTACCCTACCAGAATAGATAGACACCAGTGATGTCTCTAGTCTACAAATGAATGGAGGCTCAGAGATTAAGTGATTTGTCTGAGCTCACGTAGGAAGGGCAGAGCCGGGACTTGATTGGGGGCTGACACTAAAGCTGATATACAGTCTGCTTCCCCACCTCTCTGGTATGCTAACTCATTTATTATGAAAGGTTATAAATTTCATCTATAGGTGAAGCTCTTGAATTTTGTTCTAGAATGTGGATTCTGGGTAGAGCCAATTCCTGGAAATCTGGTTCTTAGCATGTTACTACTTGGTCTTCTCATTGATTGCAGTATGACCTTAAGTAACTTCTTAATCTTTCTTGAGCACGTGTTGCCTCTGTAGGAATGTCATATGACCTATTTGTAAAGCACACCTCAAGATTTCTAAAGATCTCTTTTAAATAGCCCACAAGAAGAAAGGCAACTTAATTTGGTCACTGGAGTGTTAAATTCTGTTGCTTACTTTGCTATTTGGGTTTGTTTGGTGGTTTTGAGTTAAGGCATTGGATTATGTGACTGTTTTCTTATCTAAAAACAAGGATACTGCCAGCTGTTTGCCTTCTGATGTTGAATCTCAGTGAAAGAGAGGCCAGCAGAGCTTTCTAAATCTCAGGGATACAGTGACTGAAGCACTAGGCTGGGAGGCCGAGTGCCTGAGCTATGGTCTTGTTCTGCTGCCTACTAAGCTGAATGACCCAAAGGCCTCTCCACCCTTCCCTCACCCACTCTACTTACCTTGAGGGCTGTAAGAAAATGAAATGAGAAGTCATGTCTGAAGAAGTGCTTTATATTTTATAGGTTATATAAGAAATGATTATTTTCAGAGTATCATGAGATGGTAGGTAATATTTGGAAATCTTAGATTTGATTTAGTCTTCTGGTGTTTTGTTTTTGGATTTCTTAGGTGACACTTTGGTTATGTGTTTTAATTTTTGTTCTTCTTTTTTTTTTTAGTGGTATGTGTGCAACAGAGAGAAATTATGCGAATCACTCCAGGCTGTCTTTGTTCAGAGTTACCTTGATCAAGGAACACAGATCTTCTTAAACAACAGCATTGAGAAATCGGGCTGGCTATTTATCCAATTATATCATTCTTTTGTGTCATCTGTTTTTAGCCTGTTTATGTCTAGAACATCTATCAATGGGTAAGTGAATCTTGGACATTTATTTTTTTTCTTTATCCTTAGGTTTACAAAAGGAAAAACACAAAAAGAAAAGTTATCTTGTTCAGCATGTTGACTGCCTGAGCTACAATACTTCTACTAGTCAGAACCTTGGCAGTTAGTCCAGCGTTTTAACTTTCTCTGATGCTGCCCTTTAAATTCACCATAACATGACAGCCTCATTAGTATGTGTATTCATAGCGGGAGTTACTTAGGGTGGTGCTTCTTGGCTTTGATGTACATAGGAATCGCCAGGGGATCTTGTTAAAATGCAGATTATGAGTTCGTAGGTCAGGGGCTAGGCCTGACAGTCTGCTTTTTTTTTTTTTTTTTTTGACACAGTCCTGCTCTGTTGCCCCGACTGGAGTGCAGTGGTGTGATCTGGGCTCACTGCAGCCTCCGCCTCCTGGGTTTAAGCGATTCTCGTGCCTCAGCCTCCCAAGTAGCTGGGATTACAGGTGTGTACCACCACACCTGGCTAATTTTTGTATTTTTAGTAGAGATGAGGTTTCACCATGTTGGCCAGGCTGGTCTCAAACTGACCTCAAGTGATCTGTCTACCTCTGCCTCCCAAAGTGCTGGGATTATGGGTGGGACCCACTGCGCCTGGAGAGTCTGCATTTTTAACAAGCTCTTAAGACGATGCCAGTGATGCTGAATGCTGCTGGTTCTGGACCACAAAGTAGTAAGACTCCCGGAACCAAGCCCTGAAGCTGAGGGCTTTACACCCTTAGGCTGAAAAGTAAGATCTTTGCCTTAAACATACTTCGAAGTAGCAAATTGTTTTTAGGAGATCTAATTAGTCCAGCAATGGATGATGGCTTATTTTGAGTGAAGAGTCCTGCATCTGTTCTTAAATAATGTGTAGGTTCACCAGAGTTTTATAAACTTATTGTGGAATTCTCTCTTCCCAGAGTGGTTCCCTCATATACATCCATGGAAAAAGCTTTAGGAGTTTTTTGTTTTGTTTTGATTTTCCAGTCCTTTCTTGGCCATATTTTCAGGCATTCCTAAGGACCTAGACTCTAAAATGCCAAAGAGAAAAGCAATAGGCTCAATGCTTAAAAAGCCTCGTTGGACCACTCAAACCACTGGTTGAGCCCACTTTTCTTTTCCCTTGAGGTTTGGAGCCAGTTTCTACTGACTGTCTGGATCCCCAGTGTATCATCTGGTCCTTAAGTATGTTTTTAGGCACTACAAGCCATTTCTCAAGATTTCTCAGTTGATTTTCTTCATTGTTTATGTGAAATTGCCATACGTTTGCTTTGGCAAGCAGTTGTTATTTTTATATGGGTAGTTGAGTTGATACAACTTGGTATGACATTTTGTTCCTTAAGCTGGTTATATTGAATTTCTGTTCTATACCATTTCTTCTTCCTTTGGAATTCTGATGAGTCACTGTAGCAGAGATTCTTATCCTTTCTGGAGTCCTGTAGCTCTTTGAAAGTGGTAAAAGGTAGGAATCCTCTCTTCA
Source organism: Piliocolobus tephrosceles (assembly GCF_002776525.5). Taxonomy (NCBI): domain Eukaryota; kingdom Metazoa; phylum Chordata; class Mammalia; order Primates; family Cercopithecidae; genus Piliocolobus; species Piliocolobus tephrosceles. The sequence goes on from NC_045450.1 coordinate 20,755,443, forward strand.
AAAAGAGCTTACATTCAACATTTTATGTATGATTTTGGGGGTTTCAAACTTTTATTTCCCCTTTCCTCTACCCACAAGACCCTGGTTAAAATTCCCTGCTCTAGAATTTCACAGTTTGATCAAAGAGGCAATACAGTTAGTAAACCCCTTTGGCTTCCCTTACTTAAAACTCTTCTGCTTTTTTCTTCTGAAACCTACGACCGCTTTCAATCAATCCCTCTTGCCTTGTGTCCTATTCTCAACTAAAAATTAAATTTAGGGCCCATCAATACTTTCCAGCCATGGCAGTGGGAGATTATTACTACAGGTGGCCATCTCTCGCAGAAATCATTACTGTGGTATTGTCTTCAATTACTTTAAGATACTTATCAAACTTCCTTTATGCTGGAAAGGAGAAGGCTAAGTAAGGAAAGACTTAATAGATGTTCCAGAGTTTATTTTATAAGGAAGAGGCACACGTCTTCATAGACTCTTAAGTCTAGAGAGAACTTAGATTGTGACCAGAGAACCTAGGATGGTTATTAAACACTAAAGTTAAACCCAAATTAGAGGGTCATATCTCTTCACGGTTTGTGTTTATGGGAAACTTTGTACTGGGCTCGGTATTTTAGGTGAGACTGTTCTTCATTGTGCGAGACTGCCCCCCACGCTACGGGAAGTCTAACTTTTCTGGCCTTGCCCACTGAATGGCAGTAGTACCCCCAGGTCCTTGTGATTACAGGAAACTCTCCTGTCTACTCCCATTGCCCCCTAGAGGGCAAAATCCATCCTGGTTGATAAACACTGGGCTTGATGGATTTTGATTTATTTTTTGACAGTGTTCATCTTTTTGTAGAGCCCCTGTTGCTCATGTTCTTTGGAAATAGGACAGTCCTTCCCCTCTCTCTCTAGTGCCTTCTTTCTTTCTTTTTTGGAGATAGGGTCTCACTCTGTTGCCTAGGCTGGAGTGCAGTGGCACAGTCATGGCTCACTGCAGTCTTGACCTCCTCAGGCTCACCCAATCCTCCTGCCTCAGTCTTCCAGGTAGCTGGGACTAGAGGCTCATGCCACTGTGCCTGGGTAATTTTTGTATTTTTTGTAGAGGCGGGGTTTCACTATGTTGCCCAGGCTGGTCTCATACTCCTGGGTTCAAGAGATCCTCCCACGTCGGCCTCCCAAAATGCTGGGATTACAGACGTGAGCCACCATGCCCAGCCTCTGGTGCCTTTAAATGTAGAACAGTCAGATGAACTTGTGAGATCTGAACTCAGGTGACCTCTAGTTCTAGAATTTTATAATTATCATATCAAGATTCCTCACATCCCAAGGAGATGGCTTGGGAAGCATGCTCTGGGAAAATTTAAGCAAAATGCCTATTTTGTGACTTACTTTTGGTCCTGTGGGAAGTCAGCATCAGTATTTGAGTGAAACTCGCCTCCCCTCAGCCATGCTACCAGTAGCCTCTTTCTGCTGTGACTCTGGTTGCTGTGTTAAATTTTGTATCACGCCTTCAGCAAGTTCAGATTTGCTTATTTTCTTACTGTAATATATGAACAATTGTGGATTAAAACAACTTGTCTTTTATGAGACGTGATTTTCTTTGGTAAGCAGTTGTAGTCGGTAGCATCACGTTTAGTGGTCTCTGAGGTCTTTCTCTCTCCAATTTTTTTAGCATTTCTGTGGGGCAGAAGATTTACTGTAAACTTGGTTAAACTTTCCTATGGCCATAATGGGAAAAGGAAGGGGGACTTTGTTACATGAACTCCATTATTCGTATTTCTTCCTAAAACTGGTCTTACATTGGGCACCATGTTGCATGCATCTTTCCAGTCACTGTATAGCAGCAAACATTATGTAACTTATGATTGTTTCCGGAGAGCAGCAGTACAGAACAGGTTTGCCTGCCACTTCCTAGACCAGTGGTCTCCAGACTGTTTTCCAGAGTCTGAGGAGGAAGTGCCTCAGGAACTGCTTCAGGCTGCAGAGAAAGGCCTAGAAGTGGGCTGGCCACAGCTTCTGGGCTCCCAACCTCATTCGAACAGCAGCAGCTCTCCTAGGATCTTATATTGTCTGTGAGTTCCACTTCATTTAAAGAAAGGGTTCTGCTGCTTCATGGAGGGTTGAGAATCCCTGCCCTAGATAAACTAGAATTTCAGAGCTAGAAAACAAGTCCAAAATAGGGAGTGCATTTTATTTCCCAGGGTGATGCATCCATGAGACTTGGCTGGACCTATAGTTGCTTTTCTGAGGGTTCTCTTTGATCTCCATTGAAACTCCCTCAGTCTCTTTTTTCAATGGCATTACTATGGTTTTGAGTGTTTTCTAGGACCTTTAGAAATAATAGGACCCAGACAGTTGTAACCATATAAACTGACATAAGTATGAATCTACTTTAATGCATATTAACCGACATCACAAGGACCACTCTTTTCCCTCTTTTCTCTAGTGTCTCTTAAAAATCTATCATACTAAAGCTTTTTTTTTCCTGATCCATGGTTTAATTCCATATTTGAAATCACTTTTTTTTCCTATTTGGTTTCTCTGCTACTGTGGTTTAGCTGTGTTAGCTTGTCATCTTTTTCAACTGATAAACATGTTTTCTGTTACTCCTTCCACTTTTCCTTCCTATTTTGACTTAAGTTCTTCACATTCGTCTCTTACTTATTTCTTCTTCCTTCCCCTGTCATCCGTTCCCCTTTCCACCTTTTATTTCCCTTCTCCCATGCTTTTTTGGGACATTATTTGCAACTCCAAAGACAAATGGTATCTGGAGGCATTTTCTTATTTTATTAACTTTGTCTTCTAATCATAGAAATGATATAAAAGATAATATCTTGGCTGGGCACGGTGGTTCATGTCTGTAATCCCAGCACTTTAGGAGGATGAGGCGGGTGGATCACGAGGTCAGGAGATCGAGACCATCCTGGCTAACACGGTGAAACCTGGTCTCTACTAAAAATACCAAAAATTAGCCGGGCATGGTGGCGGGTGCCTGTAGTCCCAGCTACTCGGGAGGCTGAGGCAGGAGAATGGCGTGAACCCAGGAGGCAGAGCTTGCAGTGAGTGGAGATCGCGCCACTGCACTCCAGCCTGGGCAACACAGTGAGACTCTGTTTCAGAAAAAAAAAAAAAAAAAAAGGCTAGGCGCAGTGGCCTATGCCTGTAATCCCAGCACTTTGGGAGGCTGAGGCGGGTGGATCGCCTGGGGTCAGGAGTTTGAGACCAGCCTGGCCGACATGGTGAAACCCCGTCTCCACTAAAAATACAAAAAAATAAGCCAGGTGTGGTGGTGCACGCTTGTAATCCCAGCTACTTGGGAGGCTGGGACAGGAGAATTGCTTGAACCCAGGAGGCGAAGGTTGCGGTGAGCCAAGGTCGTGCCACTGCACTCTAGCCTGAGTGACAGAGTGAGACATTGTCTAAAAAAAAAAAAAAACACTTAACCATGTAATAAGTGATTATGGTTGTTGGTGCTGAGTCACTATATTCACTTTGTGTGTGTATGGTGTGGGGTGATTAATTTGCATAGACACTTCGATTTTTGTCCTTTTTTTTTTTTTCAGGTTGCTAGGAAGAGGCTCAATGTTTGTGTTTTCACCAGATCAATTTCAGAGACTGCTTAAAATTAATCCAGACTGGAAAACCCACAGACTTCTTGATTTAGGTGCTGGAGATGGAGAAGTCACAAAAATCATGAGCCCTCATTTTGAAGAAATCTATGCCACCGAGCTTTCTGAAACTATGATATGGCAGCTTCAGAAAAAGAAATACAGGTATAATTTTTAGACATGGGATATATTTTTTGGTTTTAGATGCATTTCTTCTTGAAAGTATATTATTTAAAGGATACGGATCAAAAATGATCTTCCAGGATTAGGAATTAAAAAAAATCATTTAATACATAAGTAGCTGGAAATACAGAGAAATAATCTTCTGGTGGCAGTATTTTCCTGGAGCAGAGGGGTTGGCACTATAGGGAAGAAAAGGACCAGCGAGAGATAGCTTGGAAAAGGCAGATCAGAAGAAGGGACTTCTTCCCTAATAAGAATCTGGCATTCTCAAAAAAAATTTTTTTAAGTAGTTTTAAAATATACATAGCATAGAATTTACTATTTTAACCATTTTTAAGTGTACAGTTCAGTGGTATTAGGTACATTTACATCATTGTACAATCGTCACCACTATTCATCTCCAGAATTTTTTGTCTTCCGAAATGGAAACTCTGTACCCAATAAACAGTAACTCCCCATTTTTCCCTCCTCCTAACCCCTGACAACCACCATTCTACTTTGTCTATGAATTTGACTATTCTGGGTACCTCGTATAAGAGGAATTATATACATTAGCTCCTTGCAACTGGCTTATTTCATGTAGCATAATGTCTTCAACGTTTACTCAAGGTTGATTTACTCATGTTGTACCATGGGCCAAAATTTTCTTTCTTTTTTTTTTTTTTGAGACGGAGTTTCGTTCTTGTTGCCCAGGCTGGAGTACAATGGCGTGATCTCAGCTCACTGCAACCTCTACCTCCCAGGTTCAAGCAATTCTCCTGTTTCAGCCTCCCAGGTAGCTGGGATTACAGGCGTATGCCACCATGCCCGGCTAATTTTTTTTGTATTTTTAGTAGGGATAGCGTTTCACTACTTGGCCAGACTGGTCTCGAACTTCTGACCTCAGGTAATCCAGAGTGCTGGGATTACAGGTGTGAGCCACGGCGTCTGGCCCAAAATTTTCTTTAAGGATGAGTAATAGTTTGTTGTATGCATGTACCACGTTTTGTTTACCCATTTATCTGTCAGTGGATACTTGGGTTGTTTCTGCCATTTGGCTGTTGTGAATAATGCTGCTATGAACATGGGTGTACAAATACCTACTTGAGCCCCTACTTTTTCTTCTTTTGGGTATAGACCCAGAAGTGGACTTGCTGGATCACATGGCTGAGTCTGGGTTTAATTTTTTGAGGAATTGCAATACTTTTCCATTGCTGCCGCACCATTTTACCTTCCTACCAGCAATGTAGTACAAGGGTTTCAGTTTCTCCACTCTTTAACAATACTTGCTATTTTCTGTTTTGTTTTGCTTTTAATATATAGTCGTCAGTGTTAATTTTGGTATTAAGGTCATCTGGAACTTGAAAGACTAGGAAGAAGGGTATTTTTTTTTTTTTTTTTTGAGATGAAGTCTCACTCTGTTACCCAAGCTGGAATGCAATGGCATGATCTTGGCTCACTGAAACCTCCACCTCCAGGAGAACCATTCAAGTGATTCTCCTGCCTCATCCTGCTGAGTAGCTGGGATTACAGGCACATGTCACCATGCTCGGCTAATTTTTTTTTGTATTTTATTTTTATTTTTATTTATTTTATTTTTTTATTGTTATTATTTTTTGAGACGGAGTCTCGCTCTGTCGCCTGGGCTGGAGTGCAGTGGCCGGATCTCAGCTCACTGCAAGCTCCGCCTCCCAGGTTTATGCCATTCTCCTGCCTCAGCCTCCCGAGTAGCTAGGACTACAGGCGCCCGCCACCTCGCCCGGCTAGCTTTTTGTATTTTTTAGTAGAGACGGGGTTTCACCGTGTTAGCCAGGATGGTCTCGAACTCCTGACCTCGTAATCCGCCCGTCTCGGCCTCCCAAAGTGCTGGGATTACAGGCTTGAGCCACCGCGCCCGGCCATGTATTTTTAGTAGAGACTGGGTTTCACTATGTTGACCAGGCTGGTCTCAAACTGCTGACCTCGTGATCCACCTGCCTTGGCCTCCCAAAATTTGTTGGGATTACAGGCATGAGCCACCGCACCCGGCCAGAAGAAGGGTATTCTTATTTCAGTATCATTTATTGATTGGGAGATTTCTGTCTCTTGGCTCAGTGCAGAATGGGGGAGGTAGAGCTGGAGTCGGCCTCCTTCTCTGTGATATTTTTGGAAGTCTGGTTAGCCTTAGAAAGGAGAAAGAATTATGTAATCACTTACTTTCCTATCCACATGTTTCTACTTTTGCAGATTAACCCTAGAGACACCATCAGTGTAGCTTTTGGAGCAGCACTGGTTTGAGCTTTTGCAAAACATGGAAATTTTTAGCCTGGAGAAGGGAAGATTACTGTGAACAGATACTCTGTGGGATTTTTATATGGAAGGAAAGGAGTAGGTGTAGTCTTTGGTATAATCAGACACAGCTATGCCTTAGAAGTTGAGTTACAGCTTAGGGAAATCGACCTTCCTAGCTTGAACTGTCTTAAGTCCTTATCACTGTCAGTGTTTGAATTGCTGTTAGAGATGTTATAGGAAGAGACATTAGGAAGTTGAGCCGAGTGATTGGAAAGCCCCTTAGCTTTAGCAGTCTGTCTCAGATAAGGTTCTGGTGGGTCTGCATAGTAATAATTGACATGTTTTCCTTCAGTTAGAAATTAATTTGGCATTTCAAAACTTGGAATGCTTTGACCTTTGTTATAACAGTGGCTTAAGTCAGGCTGAATTCCTAATCTGATTCCACCTCCCCTCACTTTAAAAAATCCATGCTTTGAAGTGGGTTGAAGAGGAAGGTGTTAAACCCATCTTCAGATGATTGACCACCCCAGCCTTCTTTTTCTTTTATTCTAAGTGTCTAAATGGAATTTTCAATGAAACTTCAGATGTTTGAATTAGTAATATATCTGGAGTGTACATGGTATGTAAAGGTATCTACCACATAAAAAATACTTGTTTAATTTTTTCCCTCGTATACAGCACATAAGCCAAAAACCTGCAGTTTGACCTGCATGGGAAATTCATACTGATTGGCATTCCTTCATAATATTAGTATGAAGTGAAAATATTTTCACAAAAGTGGTAAATTTTGTAACCATTGGTGCAGTTTGAGGTTTTAACGAGGAAGTGGTATCTTTATTTCCTACGTTTAGAGGTCTCCCAATCCAAGATGGCAAGGTAGACTTTCAGCTTAATTTTACATTTTTTTCTTCCTTTTGAGATTAGAACTATTTTCTGTTTCTCTTCAATATCTGGGCCATGAAAAACAGGCTTTTTATTATTAATTAATATATGCATTTTTAGAGACAGGGTCTCTGTCACCTGGGTTACAGCAAGGTGGCGTGATTATAGCTCACTGCAGCCTTGAACTCCTGGGCTCAAGTGATCCTCTCACCTCAGCCTCCTCAGAAGCTGGGACTACAGGTGCCTGCTTCCATATCTGGCTAATTTGAGAGAGTGTGTGTGTGTGTGCGTGTGTGTGTGTGTGTTTTGTTTGTGTGTCATATGTTTGGAGACACGAGTTTCACTATGTTGACCAGGCCAGTTTTGAACTCCTGGCCTCAAACAGTCCTCCTCCCTTGGCCTCCCAGAGTGCTGAGATTATAGGTGTGAGCAAAACATGCCTTTTAACATAAAGGTTCTGTAATTTTTCTTTTTTTTGAGACGAAGTCTCACTCTGTCATCCAGGCTGGAGTGCAGTGGCACGATCTCAGCTCACTGCAACCTCTGCCTCCCGGGTTCAAGTGATTCTCCTGCCTCAGCCTCCCCAAGTAGCTGTGATTACAGGTGCACGCTGCCACACCCAGCTAAATTTTTTGTATTTTAGCAGAGATGAGGTTTCACTGTGTTGCCCAGGCTGGTCTCGAGTTCTTGAGCTCAGGTAATCCGCCTGCCTTGGCCTCCCAAAGTGCTGGGATTACAGGCGTGAGCCACTGTGCCCAGCTAAAGTTTCTGTGTTTTAAAAATAGGTCAATAAACGGAAAATGGCCCAGTTTTTCCTTTATCTTCCCAAGTTGTCATTGTTTATGTCAGAAAACCCAATTGTAAAACTAAAGGATGTGGTTTTGATTTTTACAGCAAGACAATATGTTTTCTTTATATTGTTGGTATTTCATTTTTTATTTAGGATTTATCAAAATACCGATTGCTTATTTCCTAAGTTTAGAGCTCTCCCAACCTGAGATGGCAAAGCATCTTTTCCTTTTTTTTTTTTTTTTTTTGGGAGATGGAATCTCACCCTGTTGCCCAGGCTGGAATGCAGTGGCACCATCTCAGCTCACTGTACAACCTCTGCCTCCCGGGTTCAAGCAATTCTCCTGCTTCAACCTCCCGAGTAGATGGGACTACAGGTGCATGCTGCCATGCCTGGCTAAGTTTTTGTATTTTAGTAGAGATGGGGTTTCACTGTGTTGCCCAGCTGGTCTTGAAATCTTGAGCTCAGATAATCCGTCCGCTTTGGCCTCCCAAAGTGCTAGGATTACAGGTGTGAGCCACTGTGCCTGGCCCTTTATTTTGAGACAGGATCTTGCTTTGTCATCCAGGCGGGAGTGCAGTGATGCAATCATAGCTCACTGTAACCTCAAACTCTTGGTTCAAGCCATCCTCCTGCCTCAGCTGCCCAAGTAGCTTAGTTAGGACTACATGCATGTGCCACCATCCTTGGCTATTTTTAATTTTTTATAGAGATGGGGTCTCGTTGTGTTGCCCAGGATGGTCTCAAACTCCTGGGCTCAAGCAATCCTCCCAAAGTGCTATAATTACAGATGTTAGCTACCACACGTGACTGCTTTATCATTCTCTAAAGAGAAATATATTTTACATCCTTCTGGAGGTATTAACTCATTTTCTTGAAAATAATAATCCGCTGAATAGATACCCTCATTCTAGGTTTAGAAATATGTTTTAGAAAGAGGAAAATTCTGACAACTTGTTAGGATTCCTGGGCTAATAGGCAGTTTTAGTGGGGCTAAGCAATTTGTCTTCATCAGTGGAACTGAGTGAGTTTTCAGATAAAAATCACAAAACAGAAGTAAGGATGCACTTGAGCTTCTATAGGTATAGATTTAACTGTCTTGGTGTTAGTCATCATTTTCTGTTATGAGCATATATTTCTCTTCCAAAATTACCAACACAGAGGCTACCTATCTGAAACTAATTCTGAGGTAGATTTAGTGAGATTATTTAAATTGGAACATGCTGATGATGTTTGGCTTCTGCTTCATTGCAGATAGACGTAAGATTTTTTTGTTGTTTTGTTTTTTAAAATCAAATATATAATTTGTGTTTTACAATTTATGACTTTAAATTGGCTGCTTAGCTAAGGCATTAGTATGTACAAATAGTCCTTTCTTTATTCATTTCCATTTTTTAGAATGGGAATCGATGACATTTTTGTTCTGAAAGTAGTCTTCTGAGTAGTGTTTGGAAACTCTTTGAATGAGCTAAATTGAGTTTCCAAAATTACTGTTACAGTTGACTTAGTACAACAAAGTGATTTTGAAGCCAGAATGCCCTACTTACTTCAAACAGTATTTAGTGCATTGAAACACCTGCTCCAGTAAGGAGTCTGACTAGTCCCTGGAAGTTTGTTAGGCTGCTATTTGGAAGAGGCTTTAGTTTGACAAAAATATAGATTGAAAAGAAAATGAAACTAAGTGCTTTGTGTTTTTAAAATTCTGCTGTTCAGAAATGCTATAAAAAATCATTATGCTAATGAGGGTTTCAAAACAGCCCTCATTATACTTTTAGAATTTTCTGAGCTATCTTACAGTATCTGCTCAACATTACTAAAGACTTGTTTACCAAAGATCCTTTTTTTATGTTTCCTTTTTTAACCTGTCTCTATCGTAACATGTCTCACCTACCACATTCTGATTGGTATAACCAAGCAGGAGTAAGTAATTTGTAAAATTGCCTAATTGTGTGGCTAACAAAGACTCTTGATATAAAAACTCCCCCTTTCTAGAGATAACATTATAGAGGACTGAAAATGTTCTCTGTGTTCTGTGTGTGTATATGAAAGTGAGAGATTGAGGGTCGAGAGTGTTTTTTTTTAAACCATGCTCTTAGTGTTAATAGGATGTCCTGGGCTTTATCTTTTCTGTATAGTTTTTGTTTTGTTTTGTTTTGAGATAGAGTCTCGCTGTGTCCCCATGCTGGAGTACAGTGACGTGATCTCGGCTCACTGCAACCTCTGCTTCCCTGATTCAAGCGATTCTCCTGCCTCAGCCTCCCAAGTAGCTGGGATTACAGGCACACACCACCACCACACTCAGCTCATTTTTGTATTTTTAGTAGAGATGGTGTTTCACCATGTTGGCCTGGATGGTCTCAATCTCCTGACCTCGTGATCCACCTGCCTTGGCCTCCCAAAGTGCTGGTATTACAGGTGTGAGCCACTGTGCCTGGCCCTTTTTTGTGTAGTTATTTAGATATGAAGATTCTCAAGTATGAAATATGTCTTTCCTGGGAACAGAAATGTTCTCAAAGGTCATAAGTTATCAATGGAAATTATTTTATACTACTCCCAGCCATTTTTAAGAATAGAAGGGATCCTAGGAATAGAAAACATTAATTATATGATGTATTTTTTGATTAAGTTCCAATGAGTGGTAGAAAGCAGGACTCTTGTTCATTAACTGATATTCAAGAATTTGATGTTTTAGTTTCATAACTTTATCAGGTTACATCTTCATACTTACTAAACATGATTAGTTCTTGTAAAGGAAACTTCGTATGTGTTGAGATTTGGAAATAGGTGAAATGCTAAATTTAAAGAAATATGGACCAGGCATGGTGGCTCATGCCTGTAATCCCAGCACTTTGGGAGGCTGAGGCAGTCGGATCACTTGAGGTTAGGAGTTCAAGATCAGCCTAGCCAACATGGTGAAACCCCATCTCTACTAAACACACAAAAATTATCTGGGCATGGTGGCACCTGCCCGTCATCTCAGTTCCTCAGGAGGTGGAGGCAGGAGAATCGCTTGAACCCAGGAGGCGGAGGTTACCCTGAGCCAAGATTGCTCCAGTGTACTCTAGCCTGGGCAATAGAGTGAGACTCCATCTCAAAAAAAAAAAAAAAGAAATATGATTGCTATTTTTCTCTTCCCTGGCCATGTCATTATTGCAAACATAAATCATAACAAGATTTTGAACTTACTTTAGAAGACAAAGTTAAAGCCTTTACTGTCATCTCAGTTATTTTTAAAAATGTCTTTAGAGAGATGTTATGTTAATACAGTTATTTCTGATTTTTCTAGAGTGCTTGGTATAAATGAATGGCAGAATACAGGGTTCCAGTATGATGTCATCAGCTGCCTGAACTTGCTGGACCGCTGTGATCAGCCCCTGACTTTGTTAAAAGATATCAGAAGTGTCTTGGAGCCAACTAGAGGCAGGGTCATCCTTGCCCTGGTCCTCCCTTTTCATCCCTATGTGGAAAACGGTAAGTGTGGTCAGTCAGGCTGGCTGTTACCGAGGATAGCTGTTTATTGGTATTTGTGATTTTGTGCTGTGTACAATTTAACATTGTCTAGTATTTCTCATAATAGCCTGCAGTTTAAAGTAATCCAGTTAATCCATGTAAAACACCACCTTGGTTAATGTTCACCTTAAGGTGGACTTTATAGAGATCTAGCATTCCCCTTGCAGTAGTAATAATTAATATTTAGCTGGGTCTGACTGTTTGAGATTGAAAGCCAAAAATGCATCTGTATCTCTGGTTTTAAATGGAACTTGAACCATTTATTTACTAGTTTTACAACTGAATCGAGCAATAAACAGTTCCTTTAAATCTGGTCATATATACTTGCTGAATGTCATGGCTGTTTTGTTTTGTGTTTTGCATCTCTTGTGCCAGACTCTAAAAATGATAAATGCTCTTATTTGTTTTTTTCTCTTTTGAAGACCATATGTGTTGCAGCATGTATCATTTCTTTCTGTAACATTTGATTTTTTGATTGCATGGTCTTGCTCTTCAGCAATACTGAATGAAGAATATGTTAGAAGAAATGGGTTGATTTCATATCACTTCATAGTTACTGTGACCTCTGGCCATTCTGACTTAATGCCACATTAATTTGTAGTTTTAGTTTATGTGGTTTGCATTTTAGGTCATCTTGAAAGTTATGACTTGAAGTCTCCTGCATTTTCATAAGTTAATGTACATTAATATACAATTATTTATTTTATGAATAATACAAGTTACTGTTTAAAAATCTTTAGTGTTTCTTTTTCTTCTTTCTTTCTTTTTTTTTTTTTTCGAGACAGAACCTTGCTCTGTTGCCCTGGCTAGAGTACAGTGGTGCGATCTCGGCTCACTGCAACCTCCACCTCATGGGTTCAAGCAATTCTCCTGCCTCAGCCTCCTGAGTCCCAAGTAACTGGGACTATAGGCACATGCCACTATGCCTGGCTAACTTTGGTATTTTCAGTAGAGATGGGGTTTTGCCATGTTGACCAGGCTGGTCTCTAACTCCTGATCTCAGGTGATCCTCCCGCCTCTGCCTCCCAAAATGCTGAGATTACAGGTGCGAGCCACCATGCCCGGCTGAAAAATCTTTAGATTTTCTATTTTACTGCCTCAGTTGACCTTGACTTCAGAAACTCTTAAGAGCTCACAGACATTTTGAAGAAATCTGTTACTATTTTGCAAATGTCATCATGATCAAATATCATGAAAATCTGTGTCTTAAGGAATAATGCCCTTGTTTCTTATAACCATTGGATTCTGTGTGGATTTGTGGTGTCACAAATTAATTTAATTTCTTGTTTGTTATTTTTTCTCCCCAGATCTTAACTGCCTTCAGATTTAATTCTTGTCTTAATATTTACCAAATGGTTTCAGATTTGTGTTGATAATGGGGAAAATGGGGAATTCTTTCGATATAGAAGGGTGTGGAAAAGAACAGAGAGAACAAATCTCCCCTTTCCCATCTTAGATCTCCATTTTTATGTTCCTGTTGTTGAGTGGCTTGTCATGGTAAACAAAAAACGCTTTTAAATGTGAGTGTACATATATCATCTATATGTTGCAAAATGTCTTCCTTTGTGATTCAGCAACCTGATCTTACTTCAGTGCTACTACTCCCTGTGTAATTAAGCCTCAGCTCCAGCTCTCTACACTGCACTCACTAGTCATCAGGTTGGAAGGTCCTGCGTTCCTGTGTCCTGTAGGACAACCACATGATAGAACTTTAATGCTACTTCCTGGCATAGCAGGAGGTGAAAGAGCAGGGGGAAGAAACATCAATCTAACCACGAATTTTATTTCCTTGTGCTTCTGATGCTAAAAATGGAGAGGAAGTCAAGCTAGACAAGAGGGCAGTCTCCATGAAGGGTGGAAAACAAGCTCCTTGATTGTGGATGTGCAGAGCTGCCTGTTGAGTCTGAGGAGTCTGGCATGTGACACACTGCAGACCTGAGACAAGAAGCCTTGTTGCTATGGGTGACTTTTAGTGACCTGTAAATTTTGCAGACGCGCCATGGCACTCTATTATTGCTTTTTTTCTCTGAATCACTAATTAGATCCTGATGATTTCCATGTGAAACCGTGAGGACTGGGAGATGCAAAATGGTCTTGCTGTGTAGATTCATGAATGCTGGACTGTTGGAGGATATCTGAGTGTGCTTTGCATACTTGCCTTAATTTATTTTTTTAACTAAAAGTAGTTGTAGGTGAAATGATTACTTATATAATTGTTTTGGTAAATGACTGGAAGTTGAACCACAGCAGTTTTGCTTTTTGGAAGAAAGTAAAATGAAAAAAATATTCTAATTTCAGTTTATTTGGCTTACTGACCCAGTTTTGGCTAGGGGTTATTGAATATAGTGAGAATTATTTTAAGTACCCCCCCAAAGAAGGAAAGAGATGTAGTCAAGAAAAGGATAATTATATTGTAAAAATAAAAATTTAATGGTGTCTACTTTTTCAAAAATGTAATTTTTATTAAAAAGCAATTCAGTAATTTAAAAAATAGCTCAAACAACTTACTGGAGGGTTTACAATAAAAAGTTTCTCGGCTGTGCGCGGTGGCTCACACCTGTAATCCCAGCACTTTGGGAGGCCAAGGCGGGCAGATCACGAGGTCAGGAGATCAAGACCATCGTAGCTAACACGGTGAAATCCCATCTCTACTAAAAATACAAAAACAAAATTAGCTGGGCGTGGTGTTGGGTGCGGTGTCCGGCGCGGTGTCGGTCGCCTATAGTCCCGGCTACTCAGGAGGCTGAGGTGGGAGAATGGCGTGAACACAGGAGGCGAAGCTTGCAGTGAGCCGAGATTGCGCCACTGGACTCCAGCCTGGGCGACAGAGCCAGACTCCATCTCAAACACAACAACAACAAAGTTTCTCATCCAGTCCAGTTCCACATCTTGTTCAGGTTTCTTTAATATTCTTTAATAGATAATCTATACAAATATAAGTATGTATGTACATTTAAAAAGTTGTTTATACAGGCAGTACCCAATTATAAATACTTCTGTTGCCTTTTTCCACTTAAATGTATCTAGGAAAGTAGTTCTTACCAGCACATATGTCTCCACATGGTTGTCCAGATGTAAGCTGTAGATGCCAGAGCTGGCTTGGACTGGTTCATGAGAGCTGATTGTTGTTTTGGTAGGAATTTAGTGAACTGGTGGTTAAACATGGCCATTATTGAAATTGACCATTATGGGAGTATTTACTCTGTAAAAATTGGCAAACACTGCAAATAGCCTTTTTCTTCTCCAAACTGGTAGTTACACATTTACCAGCACACCACTAGATGTATAACTTTACTAGAGGAGGTCTCTAGATAGCAGTTTGCTTTGTAATGTTTAAAAACAAAACACCCTCCCCTCCCCTCTTTTTTCTTTTTCTTTTTTTTCTTTTCTTTTTCTTTTTCTTTCTTTTCTGACAGGGACTCGCTCTGTTGCCCAGACTGGAGTGCAGTGGTGCTATCATAGCTCACTGCAGCCTTGACCTCCTGGGCTCAAGCTATTCTCCCACCTCAGCCTCCTGAGTAGGTGGGACTACAGGTGCATGCCACCACACCCATCTAACTTGTGTATTTTTTTGGTAGAGAGGAGGTCTGGCGGTGTTGCCCAGGCTGGTCTTGAACTCTTGGGATTAAGTGATTGGCCTGCCTTGGCCTCCCAAAGTGTTGGGATTATAGGTGTCAGCCACTGCACCTGGCCTTGTTTCTAACTTTAATGAAAATATTTCTGCTTTATGATGCTAATTTTTTTTTTTTTTTTTACTTGAAGTTGCTGTTGTTTGACTTGAGATGGTTGTTTTGTTTGTTTGTTTGTTTTTGAGATGGAGTCTCACTCTGTCACTGAGGCTGGAATGTGGTGGCACGATCTTGGCTTACTCACTGCAACTTCCGCCTCCTGGGTTCAAGCAATTTTCCTGCCTCAGCCTATGGAATAGCTGGGATTATAGATGTGTGCCACCACGCCAGGCTCATTTTTGTAGTTTTAGTAGAGACAGGGTTTCGCTATGTTGGCCAGGCTGGTCTTGAACTCCTGACCTCAAGTGATGCCCCCGCCTCAGCCTCCCAAAGTGCTGTGATTACATTTCCCTCTCAAAGTTGTGCTATAGACTGCGTGTTTGTTTGTGTTCCTCCCAGATGTATATGTTGAGGCTCCCACCCCCCATCGTGATGGTATTAGGACATGGGGTCTTTGGGAGGTGATTAGGATTAGATGAGATTATGAGAGCAGAGCCCTCCTGAATGGGATGAATGCCCTTTTAAGAGTTCTGAGAGACCTTGCTTCTCTCTGCCTTCTGCCATACAAGGATACAACAAGAGGTCAGCAGCCTGTACCCTAGAAAGAGGGTCCTCACCAGAACTCAACGATGCTGGCACCCTGATCTCAGACTTCCAGCCTCTGGAACTGTGAGAAATAAATTTCTATTATTCATAAGCCACTCAGTCTATGGTAATTTGTTTTTGTAGCTCAAACTAAAACAAATTGTTTCAGTATTAATTCTTTTTTCATTGTCATGGGAAACTCAAATCTAAACAGAAAGTTACAGCTTAGACTGGGTGTGGTGGCTTATGCCTGTAATGCTAGCCCTTTGGGAGGCCAAGGTGGGCAGATCACCTGAGGTCAGGAGTTCAAGACCAGCCTGCCCAACATAGTGAAACCCCATCTCTACTAAAAATAGAAAAAGTAGCCAGGCGTGGTGGCGTGCACCTGTAATCCCAGCTACTCAGGAGACTGAGGCAGGAGAATCGCTTGAACCCTGGAGGCAGAGGTTGCATTGAGCCGAGATCACGTCATTATACTCCATCCTGCGCATCAAGAGTGAAACCCCTCAAGAAGAAAAAAAAAAAGTTACAGCTTAATCGTTTTCAGTGAAAATGTTTCTGGATGCTCAGATAGCAAGACAATTAATACTGTTGGGGTTTGTTGAATGGTCTTTATGGAAAGGGGTGAAGCTTCATGGTGAGGGACTGACGTATGCTACATATTTTGATTTAAATGCTGAAGGAACATTTTTCTGCAGCAACATTGTTCAATTGCATTTATAGAAAGGCATTTGAGGACCTACTGTGTACCAAGTGGAAATACAGAGATAAATGAGCATCATGCTTTCGCTCTTAAAACACAGAATAGTACAGAATATAGGTATCAACAGATAATGGCAGGAAATTGTGGTAAGAAATATGTCAAAGTAAGTACTGAAGAATTAGAGACGAAAAGATCTGTTAGCCTCTGGGTGAGTTAGGGAAGGTTTCATGTTGAGGTGAGCTGTGTTTGTAGTCTGAAGCGTTTTACCAGGCTGAGGGGAACAGCATGTGCAAAAGCATGAAAGTGTGAATAAGGTTCGTGTGGGGGTGAAGCAAGTTCAGTATGACCCAAGGATAGGTTGCAAAAGAGGCCTTTGATTGTGTAGTGTAGCACTCAGTAAATATTGTTGGCACCTGAAATCAATGACTGTGCATTCCAAACCAATCTGAAAGCTATTTCCTTTTGGTGTGGGTTTGGTTTTCTTGTTAATTTCGAAATATACTTTTGAACACTGAGATCTCTGAAACTGCTAGATCTCCAGAAGTGTAATTTGGAAAGAAACTTGCTTGTAGCTTTAACAAAATAAGGAGCTCTTCCCAAATAAAACTTGTTTTGAAGTTTGAAAATAAATACTGTTGGTGGGATAGATGAATAAATGCATGAATACTGTGTATACACCAGATATTCTTACATATGACCTAGAGGAATGGAACTCTTTGCAAAAGTATATTCCATATTTCAGCTTCAAAATCAATCTTTGAAACATGGTCCTTGCTTACATGGGAAAGGCACATTGTGAGTCAAATACTAGTTTATCTTAGGGATTTTGTCTCCTGGTTAGTTACACAATGAACAGTGTATTTTCAGCCCTGAAATTCAGTACCAAAATGTAATGCCTCCCATAAATTAAAAGTAAATTATTGAATTCAACACTTCTGTTCATTTTGATGGTATTAGTGCTTGCCCTTTTTTGCAGTCTGGCTTAGAAGCTTATTACTTTACCTGAGCTAGTAGTCTCAGAGTGGGGAAGTATACACTGCAGAGTACACAAGACAGTTTATTTTGGAATATGGCAGGAAAATATTAGCATTTTTTATTTATATTGCTGCTTATGCCATTGTTTAATTTCTGTTTTTGTGTATAAGGTACAAACGTACATATTCACGCATATACTGTATACAAGACACATGTAATCCCACACATATACACATGTGCACTCACATATATACACAGATACACATAAAAAAATGAGGTTCCATGCTGCCTCCTTTCCCCTGCCCATTTTTCTGGGCACATACGATCAGGAAAGTTTGATATCACTGATTTAAACCATCAATGCAAAAACACTTTCAAAGGAATCTTAAAGTATTTTAAAATTCTAAGTTTTATAAAGAATACATCTGAGGCAATACCAGTTTAAAAGAAACACTTTAATGAAATAAACATAGTAAGTTGTAAGGTTGTAATTTGTGTCTAATAATGAATGCATACTTATGGACACTTTAGATTTTTTAATACCAAAGTGGCTTTCAAAGGACAATTTATGTCATGTTTTCTTAGTGAAGTGGTAATGAATTCCATAAATATCCTTGCTGTACCATGAATCCTATCTGACATTTCCCTCCTAAATTGGTTAAAAATCAGTATTATAGGCTGGGCGCGGTGGCTCACACCTGTAATCCCAGCACTTTGGGAGGCCAAGGCAGGCAGATCATTTGAGGTCAGGAGTTTGAGACCAGCCAGGCCAACATGGCGAAACCCCATCTCTACTAAAAATACAAAAAAAAAAAAAAGAAAAATATTAGCTGGGCATGGTGGCACGCACCTGTAATCCCAGCTACTTGGGAAACTGAGGCAGAAGAATGGCATGAACCTGGGAGGTGGAGGTTGTAGTGAGCCGGATCGCACCACTGCACTCCAGCCTGGGCAACAGAACGAGACTTGGTCTCAAAAGAAAAAAAAAAAAGAAAAAAAAGTCAGTATTACAAACGTGCTTGTAAAGTAGATGTGTTGCCCACATCTTCCCTGGTGCTGTTATTTGGCACAACACTGACATCTAGAGTCAGTTGTGGCTTATTTGTTCCAAAGTTTCCTCTGTTTAACCTTCAGCTTTGGATTTTCTGTATTTTGGCTTTTATGGTCTTACTGTAGCCACTATTCTATTCTCCTTTTGCTGGTAGCATGATGTTCCATACCCTGGCAGGCAAATGTGCGTTACCCCATTGCCCCATTACAACATCAGAGGGAATAACTTTCACTAAGGTGCTTTTCAAAATGAATGTCTCTAACTCAAATTTTGTCACGTTGCTCCCTCTCAACTTATTTTGATTGTCCCAAGATTTCCACAAACCATGAAGGTGATTCTTCCACTCAAGACTGAGGCATATGGTTTGGCTTCAGATTTTCAGGATGGCAGTCATCACACTTCTCATGTTGAGTAAAGCAAACTCAGGATACATGTTTAAAATAGAATTTTTTTTTTCTTGGCAAATTTGGAAGGTATTTTTCAGTTGTATTTTGTTAGGTTTTGGTATTTTGATAATGACTGTTAGTTATAGTTTCCTTACATTCTGGCATCCTTCTTTGTAGCCAGTTGTCTTTTCTGTTTACCTTTATTTTTTTTAAGACCTGATGATACATGTTCATTAACACTGCCATAGTTCCTGGAGTTGGATTCTCAGTGACTTAATTGAAAATTAAAATGTTTCTATGGTCTTTCATAGTTGGAAAATACTCTTCTGTTTTCATAAGTCGTGTTGTCTTTCTCCTGCAATAATAAATAAATTGAAAGCCATGTTTAAGGTTATGTAACCAATGAAGCCACCTGCCAAGGAACATGCAAACCATTGGGCCATCTTGGATTCTGGGTCCTAAGTGCCCATACAGTAATCTTAAAGGCCAGGTTACCATTTCCCCATCCGTATTTAGAGTAGGATGTGGGAACTGAAAAATTCTTGTTTTGTTTGGATGCTATTGTCAACATCCTGGCTGGGAGCTTTACAATTCTTACTTCTAAGACTGCTTTCAGGCCACATACCTTGGCCTTGTCGTTGAAAACATGTCCCAGCCTCAGAAAGAAAAATGACTTATAATTACTCAGCATGGCATCTTAGTAATTAGACCACCTATCATCTTTATGTATTCATATATACACTGGAGGATGAAACGACTACTTAAGACGATATTCTTTCCTTGGCAGAAATCCTTTGTAAAAGTTAGATTTTTAGTGCTTGCTTTGGCAGCACATACACTAAAATTGGAACAATACAGAGAAGATTAGCATGGCCCCTGGGCAAGGGTGACACACAAATTCGTGAAGCATTCTATATTTTTTAAAAAGAAAAAATTAAAGTAAAAGTTGGACTTTAGAAAAGTCGCCTTATTTCAGTCTCCTGATGCATTTGCCCTCTTGGCTGCTGTTTAAGAGGAAAATATCTTTACTAGTGTATCAGTTCAGCTTATTTTGTGCTCGCTTTGGCAGCACATACACTAAAACTGGAATGATACAGAGACGATTAGCATGGCCCTCGCACAAAGATGACGCGTAAATTTGTGAAGCATTCCATAAATTTTAAAAAATAAATAAAAATAGGCCGGGCGTGGTGGCTCACGCCTGTAATCCCAGCACTTTGGGAGGCCTAGGTGGGCGGATCTTGAGGTCAGAATATCGAGACCATCCTGGCTAACACGATGAAACCCTGTCTCTACTAAAAAATACAAAAAATTAGCCAGGCGTAGTGGCGGGCACCTGTAGTCCCAACTACTCACTTGGGAGGCTGAGGCAGGGGAATGGCGTGAACCTGGGAGGCGGAGCTTGCAGTGAGCCAAGATTGTGCCACTGCACTTCAGCCTGGGCGACAGAGTGAGACTCTGTCTCAGAAAGAAAAAACAAAAAAAGGAAAGAAATACTTTCAGGATGTGTTATAGGTATAGATATATTCTTCTTTTCAGTTCAACCCCAGACACTGGAGAAATACTCATTTTTTAGTATCATTAGCTGCATCTTTTCTAATGTAAATTTATTTTCATCTTATAAGTAACAAGTAATTTTTTTCATAATTTGACCCACAGACGTTTGCAGTATCTACTGAATGCCCACCACTGCATGCAGGATACTGTACAGAGTAGCTTTTAATCTATCCTTTTAAAGCATCATTGTCTGTATTGAGAACATTGCTGGTGTCCAGTGTGTTTCTGAAAGTTTCCATGTCACTAAGAAGCCAAACTGGGGCTATTTAATATTGTATCAGATGTCTTTTGTTATGTATTTATTAAAACAGGTTCTATATAAAAATGCATTTCATGTGAAAGTTCTCTTTCATTGGGAGGCCGAGACGGGCGGATCACAAGGTCAGGAGATCGAGACCATCCTGGCTAACACGGTGAAACCCCGTCTCTACTAAAAAAAATACAAAAAAAACTAGCCGGGCGAGGTGGCGGGTGCCTGTAGTCCCAGCTACTCGGGAGGCTGAGGCAGGAGAATGGCGTAAACCCGGGAGGCGGAGTTTGAAGTGATCTGAGATCCGGCCACTGCACTCCAGCCTGGGCAACAGAGCGAGACTCCGTCTCAAAAAAAAAAAAAAAAAAAAGGAAGTTCTCTTTCAGACTCTTCTGAAGGAAAACATATAAGGTTATTGACAGCTCCTTGGCAGCTTAGTTTTTTCAAACATGCTTTATATCTGTATTTACTTTTTTTGTTGTTGTTGACATTTTACACTTACAGATCGCTGGTTTGTTTCCACATGTCTCTTATGGTATAGTTCTTGAGCAATTTCCTGAAAAATACGCCGAACACTCTTCTTCTATAAAGACAAATGAGAAAAAAAAAATCTCTCCTTTGGGAATATAAGCGATGATAACTACACATCATCAGAACTTTTCTTGCTTTATTGCCACGGGTCTCAAAAACTACTGCCTCCCCCAACACATCTGTGCCTACCGTTAACTCTTTTGTATTTGAGAACTTTAAATGGAATTTATGGTTGAGAACTGTCCAATTTAAGTCACAGTTTACCCCTTGAGATTATTTTGTCATTGAGTTTCTCAACAATAGGAAACAGTATCTGTGGTTGAAAATTACCTTAATACTCTGTTTAAACTTAACATTTAAATATTTTAAAACTAAAAATATTTCAGTTTTGAAATAGTTACAACCAGCCACAATTTAAAAAATATTTTGCAAGTGTTGGTCTGTACCTGTTGTGAGTCTTCTTTTATTTCTTTGTTTCTTAGAGGTTGGGATTTTGACTGCCAAGAAGAGAAGGAAAGTCTGTGAAACATTTTATGTACTCATAACAATGGTGGCAGATATCCCATGCCCTAATAAGATTAAACTAACTTGATATTTAAATGATATACAATAAGAGTAAATAATTTTTACATCATTTCCGAGATACTTTTATGCCATTAAAAACTAATTGAACAAACTGATGTTGATTGTAGGATTTATAGTAATCCTAACGTAATGGTATATATCTCCCTTCTTATACGCATAGCCAAAAGGTTTTCTTTCTCAATAACTTTAGCCCTTTTTGAAGATTTTAAGGCAGCTTTTAGTCTCTTCATCAACCCATTTTTGTTCTTAAAGGCTATTCTTAAAGCTTTCATAGATAACAGTAATATCTTACCCCCCACCTGCCCACACCTCACCCCTACAGCAGAAAGATAGCATAGTGGATGGCTCTCTTCTTAATCCCATGTTACTGGGCTTTAAAGAGAAAACACTGCAAATTGTGTCCTCTGGCTAATAATTTCAGTGATGAGACTGTATGATGCCTTCTTTGAAAGACCTCTTCTGCAGGTGATGTTTTCTGCAGGTGGTGTTCCCTGCAGATGCACAGGAAAATATTAATTAGGGAGCTCTTGCTGAGGCCTGTAACTTGTGGAGAGATGGAAATTATTTTTCTTTTGATAATATTCAAGGATATAGGGACATTGCATGCAAGAAGATTTGACTTACTTTGGAGAGCAGTATGAAGGCCACGCATACACCGGTCACATAGACAGAGAGCAGTGATACAAGAGCTGTCAGGAAGCACCACAGTTCCTTGCTGAGCAGCTTAATTTCTTAATTACAAAAACAGAAAGAAACACAGTCACTATTAAAGCCTGTTTTTTCAAATACATTAGTATAAAGTATCCTTGACACAGCATGTTAGAGGTGAAACGTGAACTTACTCTGCTTGCCTATTCATAAACTAGACCTCAAAAGGTACTCAAATATGTGATAGTTAATGCCAGTTCATCAGTTCTTTAAATATGGTAAACCAAAAATGTTACTGTTTTTAAAAATTAAAAAAATTCAGCCAACCATTTGTCATATTGCTGAGCATCACTTTTTAGATAAAGGATTATTCAAAGTTAGATAAACATTTCCAGACAGTTTGTTCAAGAGCATCTAAAATCTCTTTTGGTAGAAATGGTTTACCAGCATCATCAAGAGCCTGCCTATGTGGTTAAGATATTTTCACGTGTATTTGTTAAGGATGATATTTATAATCTTGAAACTGGTACACATAGCTGAAGGGTCCATCTGTGAAAGAACCTGGGAAGGCCATACGTTGAGGAGCACAGTGCTCACTGCGTGCTTGAAAGACAGGCACTTTTGCCGAATGTGCTCTTCTTTTCTTTATGATAAAATTCTGGAAATAGAGTTATTGAATCCATTTTCACATTCGGAATTTCTCTGTCCTTGCAGAAATTGTCTTGTGCTCTGGGTAGGGGATTAAGTAACATGCCGTGTCTCCAATTACCTGACTGTTTGGAGTACAAAATACAATTAGATTTGTACTTAATGTCTGAATAGCCTGTACTTTCCAACTAAATATCCCATAGAAGAGGCTGGGCGTGATTGCTCATGCCTGTAATCCCAGCACTTTGGGAGGCCGAGGCAGGCAGATCACTTGAGGTCAGGAGTTTGAGACCAGCCTGGCCAAAATGGTGAAACCCCATCTCTACTAAAAATACAAAAATTAGCTGGGCGTGGTGGCACATGCCTGTAATCCCAGCTACTCAGGAGGTTGAGGCAGGAGAATCACTTGAACCTGGAAGGTGGAAGTTGGTTGCAGTGAGCTGAGATCATGCCACCGCAGTCCAGCCTGGGCGACAGAGCAAGACTCTTGTCTTAAAAAAAAAAAAAAAAAAAAAAATCCCACAGATGCTTATCCTGTGAATGCAATTTATGCAGCATGCATTTTTATTTTGAAACTAACAAATTAACCACATCTATATAACTTGAATAAAAAAGCTTCAGTGCTAAATTAAGAGCTCTGTAGAAAAGACAGGAAGTTGCCATGTCTGCCTTAACACTTCCAATTCTGCCTTTCACTTTCACTTCACTTTATATAAGCCTTGCAGTTTTGAGATCTTCATCTTTTTACAAGCCATTTTTCCTTTTGACTAACATGTTTTTCGAAGGCTAATGCAGTGAGACATACCAATCTCTAAAGCTGTGTGTGTTTTCATATCAGTAGCTAACATTTATTATTTGCTGTATGTCAGGCACTATTAAAAATGCTTTATGTGCCTTAACTTGTTTATAATTTAGCTGACAGATGAGAATAAACTAGGGTTAAATGACATTTGAATATCAAAAGCCCGTTAGAACCCTAGTAGTTTAAAAGCAGGGATTGTAATACTGGATGATCTCCCTTCCTCAGAGTCCTATTTTGAAATCAAAGGGCTGGTCGATTTTGAGTTCATGTTTTAACAATCTCAGTGCTCATCGTACCAGGGTCCTTCCTAAGGGAAGAGACTCCAACAAGGTGAGGAGTTGCTGCTGTTCTCTCTTTTCTTTCAGAATCATGTAAAGCTTTTTCTCTGAAATTCCCTTTTTTTTTTTTCTTGGAAATTTCTTAATTTCAGTCTACTCAGGGGAATGACTTGGTGAAATTACTGATAGGATTTAGCTATGTTTGATGTCCTTGCTCGGGTGAGGAATTGTCACGGGTTTTATGAAATCTCAGGAAGTGAGAATCATCATTTTCCGTTCACTGATGACCAGGCGGAATGGGAAGGGTCAGGGATCCCTTAGTAGCTTCCCTCCCAATCTGTGATTATTTTCCAAGTTGCATAGTTTCTCTGGGTCCAATTTATTGATCTTCTACACTTCTCTAGTGCTTTGTTCTAGGTGGTGCATTACCAGACTAGTTGCTGAGAAAGCTGATAGTTACTCACCACAAGCTTCCCTTTGGACATGGTACTTTACACTAAATCACTGTGATATACAAAAGGGATGAGCATGGCTGGTTAGCTGCCACTATGGAGAGAGAATAGAGCACCCAGCAAATCACTGACTTTGTGTTAGTGGATGTTCGAGATAGATTGGAGTAGTTCTTTGGTTTTGTTTTTCTGAGACAGAGTCTTGCTCTGTCGCCCAGGCTGGAGTGCAGTAGTGTGATCTCGGCTCACTGCAGCCTTTGCCTCCTGGGTTACAAGCGATTCTCCTGCCTCAGCCTCCCAAGTAGCTGGGACTACAGGTGCATGCCACCACACTCGGCTAATTTTTGTATTTTGAGTAGAGATGGGGTTTTACCATGTTGACCAGGCTGGTCTTGAACTCCTGACCTCAAGTGATTTTTGCCTGCCTCAGCCTCCCAAAGTGCTGGGATTACAGGTGTGAACCACCACACCCAGCCAGTTGGAGTAGTTCTTTAGTCCAAACCTCATGGTGACTTGTGCTCAGATCACACCCTTCACTGGCTAGGGTATTAACATAGCAAATTTATCTCCTGATTTCTGCATGTGAGTGAGGTAATGGTTTTACAGGCCTGAACAAGATGCAGTGATGCACTGAAATAAAGCCTCGCTGACTGACCTCTTACCACCAGTGTGGTCCCTCCTCCCGTCTGCTTAGCTGTTGCTTCCCGCACACTGGGGAATGCTATTCCACAGATGTAAATTGCACTGTCGTTTGCAGTCACTCTGTTTACAGTGAGGGAAACTTGGTTTTCTATGAAGGCTTCCCTCACTGTGAACTTGTCTGCCTCACTTTTGCACCCATCCAAGCACAGGTTCTCAGGCTGTTGAGCGCCGTAGCGAAACCACAGGCGTGTTGGTTGCTCAGAAGGGCATCCGGTTGCGGAGAAGGTACACTTTATGGTGACGGCCTCGTGAGTGTAGTCCACTTCTAGGTACCATGGTTGTGTGACAGAGACAGTACAGGCGCCCACAGCACCTGAGGGAGGAAGCAGATGAGTGGGTTAATGGGCCTGTCACCTCACTGTCTGCGCTTTTATTTTACTTATATTTTTGAGGTAGGAAACCCAGCCATTCTGTTATTTTTCTTACCTTAATCCCAATATAAATAAGTCTAAAAACAGACACCAGTGGTCCTCACTTGTCCCAACTCCTGTTTTTTGACCTTGACCTGCTGGGTCACATGATATCTGTTGACTTGAGGCCAGCCCTAGAGAGGCTTCAGGGGAACAGAGCCCTGCACAGAGGTGGCACTGTATTGGAGTCAGAAGTTTGGGATCTGTCTGTGACTCTTGCTCCTTACAAGCTTTCCTTCGATCCAGTCACTCAATCTCCCAGCCCACCTTCTTGTCCACACCCTGGCCTCCCCAGAGTGCTGTGCTCAGTGTGGTAACCTGTGTCCCCAGACAAACGCTGCTGCCGCTGATGGAGCCCATGAACAGCAGCGATGTTTGTGCTTTGTGGGAGTTGAGATCGCCAGGAATTCATGGCCATTCACAATTGTTCCTTTGTGAGCCCCGTGTCCCTTTGGGAAACATGATAAAAGGCAAGATGTACACCTGTGGAAATGCAGCCCTGGCTTAGCCTACCATGCCTTTGATTACTGAGCAGGGACCAAGTGAGCTCGCCAGGCCATGGCTAAGCAGATTTGGTTTCTTCCTGGCGTGTGTGCTGCATTGTAGGCCCTTGTAGCATGTATCTTATTTAATTAACAGTATTGTGATAAAGAGCACAGACCTGAGTTCAGATCCTAGCTCTGCCTGTTCCCAGCATTATAATCTCAGTATCTCAGTTTCCTGATTAGCAAATGAGGATAGTATTGTTGACCTCATGCAGTTAGTGTGACATTCAAGATGATGCCTAGGAAGTGTTTACCTGCCTAAGCGATAGTAAGTATTAAATACAAGGGAGTGATTGCTGCTGCAGCTGCCACTGCTACTATTTCCACAGTGTCAGATGGCTGTTTGAGAGATGGTTGTGGATGTCTATCCACGAGGTGTTCACAGAGCTGGGATGAGTCACCCAGTCCAGTGCACTGTCCACCATGTGGTGCTCTTCCGAGTTACGAGGATTGAGTCCCTCACCTTGGCCTTCATATCCTGGGCACGTGAAGCTGGAAAGCCACTGGAGTGCACAAATGGAAAGACCCACCCTAAACCCTTCTTGCGGCAGGGGAGGCCATAGGTAAAATAGTGTTGGTTGAGACAAATTGGAATTTGTCAAGGTTTTGGTGTGACCGCCACCTGGTCATATGTTCCCAAATGGTCCTATTTGTGTGAGTTTGTCCTTTGCTACTGTAAATGAAATTGAGAAGTCATCCAAGTGGTCTGATGCTTAATTTTCAGACGGGGGCTTTTTTTCTCTTACTGTTTCTCTTATGGATCCCCATTCATAACAGCAGAGGAATTAAAGTTAGAATCATGGCGTTTGTGATGTGAGTCTCTTCTCACCATGTGTTTTTGTTTTTGTTATTGTTTTTAGACAGAGTCTTTGTCTCCCAGGCTGGAGTGCAGTGGCGCAATCATGGCTCACTGCAACCCTGACCTCCTGCCTTAGCTTCTCAAAAGTAGCTGGGACTACAGGCATGCAGCACTGTGCCCAGCTAATTTTTGTATTTTTTGTAGAGACAGGTCTCGCCTTGTTGCCCAGGCTGGTCTTGAACCTCTAAACTCAAGCGACCCACTTGCCTCGGCCTTCCAAAGTGCTGGGATTACAAGTGTGAGCCACTGCGCCTGGCTCTCTTCTCATCATGTTATATTTTAGTATTTGTGCGATGTGAGATGAGCTGGGAGCTCTGTGGTGACCTGATAAATGCAAACCAGACAAGAGGGTGCGTGCAGTCATCTGGAGGAGGCCTGCAAGCTTCTCAGAGCCTCATGTCTGCGGGAGGCCCAGCTCAGCTCCATCTCCAGCCAAGGGGATTGGATCCCCTCTCAAGTCTGATAAATACAACCTCATGTCTCCTGCCCAGACTTAAGCACCTTACAAGTACAGTGAAACATTTTATAGTATATTCTGAGTGGAAATTTAAAATGGAATTGGGTCTGCCAAAACTTAGCAAGGTTAATCACTGTCTCAGTCTCAAGTCATCTTTCAGATGTTTTTATTTTTATTTATAAAATTATTTTTAAAAAGCAGATGATTCCATTATTTACACATTTTTATTTTTGTGTCGCCCAAACTGGAATGCAGTGGTGTGATCTTGGCTTACTGTAGCCTTTGTCTCCTGGGCTCAAGCAGTCCTCTCACCGCAGCCTCTGGAGTAGCTGAGACTATAGGTGTGCACCACCACGCCTGGGTAATTTTTTTATTTTTGGTAGAGACAGGGTTTTGCGATGTTGGCCAGCCTGGTCTTAAACTCCTGGGCTCAAGCAATCCACTCACCTCAGCCTTCCAAATCAGGTAGTGTTTCTAAAAGGGAAGCTAAAGAGCCAGGCGTGGTGGTGTGGCCATTAGTCACCGCTACTCAGGAGGCTGTGATGGGAAGCTGATTGAGCCCAGGAATTCCAGGCTGCAGTGAGCTGTGATGGCACCACTGCACTCCAGCCTGGGCAACATTGTGAGACCCTGTCTCTATAAAAGGAATAGAGGCTGGGCGTGGTGGCTCACGCCTGTAATCCTAGCGCTTTGGGATGCCAAGGTGGGCAGATCACCTGAGGTCAGGAGTTCGAGGCTAGCGTGGCCAACATGGTAAAACCCTGTCTTTACTAAAAATACAAAAAATTAGCCAGGTGTGATGGTGGATGCCTGTAATCCCAGCTACTTGGGAGGCTGAAGCAGAAGAATCGCTTGAATGTGGGAGTCAGAGGTTGCAGTGAGCCAAGATTGTGCCACTGCACTCCAGCCTGGGTGAAAGAGTGAGACTCTTGTCTCAAAAAAAAAAACAAAACAAAACGGTTGGGGTGGGGGGCGGGTAGCTGACTTTTAACACTTTTCTTTAAAAACTAGTAGTATAGGATAAAAACAGGTAATTGTAACTTTGGAATTTCATATCTCTACTTATTTCCACCTTCTTCCCAATTAGTCTGAGTGTGGGAGAAAACCAATTGTAATGATTTCCTATGTGAGCAGGGACTTGTGATGAAACTGTGGTTCCCTCCCCCGACCAGTTAGGCAACCTATTAACAAAAAAGAGAAGTTTGGATGTGTCACACCACAGCCTGCTTCTGTGAACAGTTTCTTTTAAGAAGCCTCATATTCTAGGAATTGTTTTTTAAAAACAGTATCCAATGAAAAGGTTGAAATTTTATTTCCTCTGTAGAGGGAATAAAAAGATTGTTATTATTATTTAAAAAAACCATATTGAGGCTGGACATGGTGGCTCACGCCTGTAATCCCAACACTTTGGGAGGCCGAGGTGGGCGGATCACGAGGTCAGGAGACTGAGACCATCCTGGCTAACATGGTGAAACCCTGTCTCTACTAAAAATATAAAAAATTAGCTGGGCGTGGCAGCGGGCGCCTGTAGTCCCAGCTACTCGGGAGGCTGAGGCAGGAGAATGGTGTGAACCTGGGAGGTGGAGCTTACAGTGAGCCAAGATCGCACCACTGCACTCCAGCCTGGGCGACCCAGTGAGGCTCCGTCTCAAAACAAACAAACAAAAAAACCATATTGAAAGTAAGTAGAGAACTAATTCTTGACATTTAAACAAAGCTGTCTCTCTAGTAAGTAAGAAGTAAGTAAATGTCTTGCTATGTTGCCCAGGCTGGAGTGCAGTGGCATGATCACAGCTCCCTGTAGCCTCAAACTCCTGGGCTCAAGTGATCCTCCTGCCTCAGCCTCCCAAGTAGGTGGGACTGCAGGTGCATGCCATCACGCCCAGCTTTTTTTTTTTATTGTGTAGAAATGGGGGTCTCGTTATGTTGTTCATGCTGGTCTTGAACTCCTGGGCTCAAGCGATCCTCCCACCTTGGCCCCCAAACAGGCGTGAACCATCACGCCCAGCCCAAAGCTTTGTTTGTGATATTAGATTTCAAATACAGTCAGCCCCCTGCCATCACATGGCTTCGACCCAATCTTGTTTCTTTTCTCCTCCCACCTACTCCTTCACTCCCGTGTTATTTTAGAGCAAATCCCATCCATTTTATCTGCATATCTTTCAGAATATATCTCTAAAAGACAATAATTCTTCTTTAAAATAATGCTAATTAAAAGTCTATGAAAGTAATATATACTTATTAGCAAAAAACAGATTATTAAAAGTAGAAGCAAAAAGTCACCCATAGTCCTTTTGCCTGAAATAACTCCCATTAACATTTTGATGTATTTCTTCACAGATGAGAAAAAATTAATTTTAAGAACTTTTCCCCCTTCCCTGCCCTATAATCCAAATTGTGTGGGCAAATCTGAGATTATTAGATGCATTGGAAATACTTTCTCTTTTGTAGATAAAAAAACGGGTAGGCAGAATTTTAAAAACATATATTATGGGATGGCTATTCTCCATATAAGGAGTCATGGCAGTTTTTTTTCTTAAACGAAAAGTACTTTTATAGAAATTGTTCTTTGAAAATATTCAGCAAATAATTGTTTATTGCTTTCTATGTGCAGATCAAGTTTGTATAATAATTAAATTGTTGATGTACCTACAATTTTAAGAATATTTTCAGCCCTTTGTTTGGTCAGATTGTCTCCAAAGCAGCATTATAGCAAAGAGACTTTTCAAGGTTAATAAGAAACTTTTTCTCAGCTATTTTTTTATTATCCATTTCTCAGGGGAAAAAGGAAACTTATCCTCTTAGGCAGTTTCTATAATGTTATACATTTAAAAATTAATCTGAAGGAGCTTAAAATATAAATGCATTAGGTGAAAAATAGCAATTGATTTAAATAAAATGAAGGAGGAGAAGAAAAAGAACCTTACCGACACAAAATAGAATGAGATTGGTTTGCAGATGGTGAGCGATGTTGCTTCTGCTCACAGTCCCCATTTCTGTGTGTGCCGGGGCAGGCTGGGGTATGTATTTGAAAGGAAAGTTGGCTTTCTTTTTTCAGAAGGGAAGAGCTGAAGAGAGGAACCTCTTATGAAGGAACCATAATCAGGAACTTTTTGAAATTGTGCAAGGATGGTTTGTAACTCAGCTTCACCATTTAACGTTGAGATTTTGGCCTGGAACACATTTAGAAATGTGCATATCATTTTTTTTTTTCATGGATTTTACAGTCCTCATAGGTGTTAGATGTTTTTGGGTGAGATTTTGATTTACACGTAGCACATATTCCCAGGAAGAAGGAGTATTGTTTGACAGATAATTCATACTTGGATTTTTCAGAACAGTTCAGTCACTGTCCAGGGTATCTGCTGTGGGTGCCGCTCTGGGCCAGTAACTGCTGGGAACAAAGACACAGCAGAAGGAGAAGTGGCTTTGTGTAGAGACGAGAGAAAAGTTAGTAAACAACACATTCTAGTGCAGTGAAGAAATAAATTGTCTATTATTAACTAGTTGTACTCCAGTTTTGAATTCAAAGACACCTTCCTTCCCCACTTTTTTTTGAGACAGGGTCTCTATCATCCAGGCTGGAGTGCAGTGGCAAGATTGCGGTTCATTGCTGTGGGTGCCACTCTGGGCCAGTAGTGGCTGGGAACAAAGAAACAGCAGAAGGAGAAGTGGCTTTGTGTAGAGACGAGAAAAGTTAGTAAACAACACATTCTAATGCAGTGAAGAAGTAAATTGTCTATTACTAACTTTTTGTACTCCAGTTTTGAATCCAAAGACACCTGCCTTCCCCCCCTTTTTTGAGACAGGGTCTCTATCACCCAGGCTGGAGTGCAGTGGCAAGATTCAGCTCATTGCAGCCTCAGCTTCCTGAGTAGCTGGGACTACAGGTGTGCACCACCACCCCTGGCCAATTTTTATTTTTTTGTAGATTCTGTGTTGTCTAGGCTAGTCCTGGCCTCAAGCAATCCCCCTGCCTCCGCCTCCCAAAGTGTTAGGATTACAGGTGTGAGCCACTGTGCCTGGCCCAAAGACCCCCTTTTAATGTGTCGAGAAACAAATATGTGGGCCCTCTGTCCTCCGTGTCCTCTCCCCCAGTGCTTAGTAGTGATTCAGTAAGTGTCTTCTTTGTAAAGCAGCAGAAACAGACTCAGGCTGACTTAAAAGGAGATTTATGCAAGCATTTGAAGGTAGCTCCTAGAGTCACTGGGAGGGCTGGTGAATCTTGTGTGGGATCCACAGCCAGGAAGAATGCCTCAAATCACACCGTAAACAGGTCTGAAGAGGACGCTGCTGCCACTGCCAAACACTAGTGCCATCAGCCCTTTCATCAGCATCCCTCAACCACTGCCCTGGCCCCTTGGTCTCACTGCCATTGCTCCACCCCCAGAGAAGGAGAAGCTGACATCCCCACTGCTCTGGGTCACTGGCTCTCCATTCCAGGGTGTGGGCAAGTGTGCCTGGCCCAGGCTGCGTGCCAGTGCCTCAGCTGCACGGCAGGCCAGGAAAGCGGCTCCCAGGCCTTGCCTCTCTCCCAGACTCTGGGCAGGCAATTCCCCAGACATGGGAAGAGCATCATCTACACCACTGAAAATTTTGAAAAATCTCTCCACCATGATATGATGTCTGTGCCCTTGGCATCTGCTCATGATATATTTTCTCATTAACAGAAAGACAAAGTTATTCGCAATCTGGTTTTTTTTTTTTTTTTTTTTTTTTAAAGATGGAGTCTCGCTCTGTCACCTAGGCTGCAGTGCAGTGGCATGATCTCCGCTCACTACAAGCTCCACCTCCCAGGTTCACACCGTTCTTCTGCCTCAGCCTCCCAAGTAGCTGGGACTACAGGTGCATGCTGCCACGCCCGGCTATTTTTTTTGTATTTTTTTAGTAGAAACGGGGTTTCACCGTGTTAGCCAGGATGGTCTTGATCTCCTGACCTCGTGATTCACCCGCCTCGGCTTCCCAAAGTGCTGGGATTACAGGCGTGAGCCACCACGCCTAGCCTCCGTCTGGTTTTAACATTTCAACAGATGTATGTAGTTTTTGTATCACCATAGTACCTAAAAAGTACTCCCAAAGTTAAATATACTATCATCTCTGTGTGTGTGTCTGTAGTCAGTGTCAGGTTTGTATGTGAATTTGAGGACCTTCCCTAGTTCCCTT
This sequence comes from Piliocolobus tephrosceles, assembly GCF_002776525.5. Classification (NCBI taxonomy): domain Eukaryota; kingdom Metazoa; phylum Chordata; class Mammalia; order Primates; family Cercopithecidae; genus Piliocolobus; species Piliocolobus tephrosceles. Next base: position 20,787,957 of record NC_045450.1, read on the forward strand.
GTCCCCCAGGCATCTTCTGCTCATAAGTTTGGAAATGAATGATAGAGGCTTCATCTCTAGTCCAAGAAATGCTGGATGGTGCATCCATCCTACTGTTCCACCTCTTTCTGGTCCTGGAGCTTAATGTTTATAAAATTGTTCTGAAAAGGCAAGGAATGAGTCAGTTTCCCTTGAAAAACTCCACAATGATCTGTTTTTATAAATTAAAATTCTTCATGAACTGTTTTTATTTTCAGCCTAATAAATCTCTTTGGGTAATAAGTTGCCTAAGTTTACTACACCAGTGGTATTTTCTTGCATTTGTCCAAAACTGTCTTTCAAATATTACATGTTACTCTCAGTTGCAGTATTCCAGCATTTAATAACCAGTTTTCTAAACCCATTAACCATTACGCCCCCCAGTCAGTCTATTGGCAGATACTACCCAAAACTGTCAGAGAAGATAACAGTGTAGGCCTTGGATCCAGACAAACCTGGGCTTACGTTTCCGTACTGACACTCATTAACCTTGCAAGCGTGGGCAAGTTCTTCAGCCCTTCTGAGTCTGTTCTTTATCTCTGTGCCCACCTGTCTCCAAGAGTACCTGGGAAGTATGAAAGAGGTAACTCATGAAGCCCTCAGGCCTGGAACATACCAAGTCCTTGGTGGATATGGCTCCTCCCTGCTTCCCTCTTTAAATCACTTGTTTGTTCAAGAATTTAACTGAATGTTTTTGTTTGTATTAGTAGGTGGCAAGTGGGAGAAACCATCAGAAATTTTGGAAATCAAGGGACAGAACTGGGAAGAACAAGTGAATAGTCTGCCTGAAGTTTTCAGAAAAGCCGGTTTTGTTATCGAAGCTTTCACCAGACTGCCATACCTGTGTGAAGGCGACATGTATAATGACTACTACGTTCTGGATGACGCTGTCTTTGTTCTCAAACCAGTATAAACACGTGGAGGTCGAAGTCTTCAGAGTCCACATCCTCCGGGATGTGCCCTTGGAAGAGGGTCTGTGTTCACAATTATGTGAAGGGAGGACCCTTGGGGACCGCCATTCTAAATATCATGTAGGAATTTAAAAAGCCAAAATACTAATTATTTCTTTGTAGTGTGTAAAGGAATGTTTTTAAAAGACAAAAACCCAACTCTTTGTGAATTTTTATCAACTCTTTACTCAGAGCCACTCTGCAATGCAGGTCACACTCCAATTATGATGGAAGATATTTTTTATACTTAATTACAGTAGGGACTCATTCCCAGACAAAGCAATAGTCACGACTTCATGGAACCAATCAATGGATTGTTTTTTGAAGACTGGCAATAAAGCTGTCCATTCAATTCCAAATACTGGTTTTAAGGTATAGCCGCTGATACTCTTTCATGTTTAGAAATTCTTTCTGTTATTATTCAAGAAAATGTTTTTAATCATGCTAATAAACTTTTTTGGAGATGACTTTGGCATCATGTTTGAATTAATATAAGGCTCCCCTAGCATTTTTTATTGGTTTGGCTTCAGGAGTACCCAAATAGTAGCATTATGTGTATGTGAATGACGCAGATAATTTGAACAGCGGGGAAGGAAGGCTTCAGACTGGGGGGAAGGGGAGATGATTGTAAATTGCAGTGAACACTGAGGCAGTAAAAAAAAAAAAAACACAAAAACCAAAACCCAGCCTCATTCAGATACAGAACTTCAGGGACCACCTCCACTCCCCAGTTAATGCTGCTGTGAAAATGCAAAATAACCTGGTTCTGACTTTTCATTGCTCATGTCCCACACCCTGAACTTTTGTTTTTTTTTCTGGACAATCTCAGGTTCTCAGAATTGAAACATTCAGTTTTGTCTACTGACAAAATGCAACTAAAAATGTTTTAATTCAACTTCTTACTCTACACTTGTATACCTCTCTCCCAGAGCTTGGCTCTTCCCTGAAATCCTTAAAGGAGTTTATTATTTGCCAAGAATATGGTTTGATGAAGACCGTGTCAGACTCATGCATTCTGGAATCCGTGAGTGCCTCCAACCATAAACCCAGAAACGCTGCAATAAGGAACCCATTAGCAAGATCAATAACCATCGTGGATATTCCAAAGAGCAGAGCACTTAACCCAGAATCTGAAATCTCAGTAATAACAGAAATGTCGATATGAGATTGTGGTTATTAACAATATGTTATTCTCACAAGTTTATTTCTTTTTTCATCTAGGTGTTTCATTAAGTATTCTCATTTATATACTCATAGAAGTCATCAGATCAACACATTCACTCCAACACCTGGGTATAAAGGCGAATTAAAACCTGAAGAATTTACTTTATTATTCATTAAGAACTGCATTCCCACATCTTCACACCAATATCTTCCACTGTTACTGTGCAGTCATACTAAGAGTTGGGTTATGTGATTTATGCAAAATTGTTATTGGTGTGTTTTCTAATGATTTTTTTCCAGGAATTCAAATAAGTGAAGTACAAATACTTAGCACTATAGATTGTAAAAATAGAGGAAATGAGAAAACTTAATGTCGTTCTTGTACAGCTGAGTTTTGCTTCTTTATAAACTGTCTGTCAAAATCAGGGGTTGCTGTTAGACTGTCAAGCAGAAGTGATGGATGTTCAAAGAGGCGGGTTGCCCCAAAGTGTTTTCTAACTTTCAAGGTGAGAATTTTATGTTCTAATAAGAAAAATACAACTCATTCTTAACCACCCCCCAAAACAGAGAAAACACATACATTTATGCATTTTAAAGATAAAAGTAGTCTCTCAAAAAAAATCAGTATCTCTGAAAACCAGCTTATTAAAAGTGCTGTTTTATGGTGAAAACTGAAACCAAATCCACTCACATTTCCTATCGGGTCTTGAAATTCTTGGTGGTGTGTCACCATTCCACTAGATGGCAGTGTTGCTTACTGAGTGTCAATGGCTTTTTTCCCCCTAAATGGAATCATGTTTTTCTCCCCACAAAGTACAATAAAGCTGCCTTGTCTGCACCATTCCTCGTGTTAAGTGCTTCATATCAAGTTAAGACTCTCCTAGAGAAATTAAGAAGAGCTTTATTTGTGGTCAAAGCAAGCTAACCACTTGACCTTAAAGGTTGAAATGCAAGCTACACCTGTGATTCCTAGCTCCCTGCACCTGCATTTTAAGCTCCTAAAGTGCTCAGACCACTGATCTCAGAGAGGAAAGGAGGTACAATGCCCTTAGTCATTTATTGCTTGTACAGAGTAGTTAAAAGCACTACTGTGTTTTCTGCCATCCAGTGTGACCTGTTGTCAGTTTTTACATGGTTGGCTTTTAACAGAAAAAAAGTCGGGTTGGAAAATAAAATGTAGATGTTTCAAGTCTTCCTGAGCAAAGCTTTGTTTTCCCTTGGTTCTGAGTATAGTATTAATAGGCTATACTGAGTATGTTAATTACAGTATTAATGAAGCAAGATGTTTTCATTAATTGCTTCCCACTATTTGGTTACTGATAGAGGTGTTCCATGATCCTTTTTCTCTAGCAATGACAGTATAGTATCATGGGGTGCCAGTGGCTACAGTGGCCTACCATGTTAGTGCAGATGCTTAAGCACCCCCCAGTTACCTTATATCCAGTGCTTCCACTGGCTGGAAGATAGTGCATGGAATCAGGACAGCCTGGACTGAGTTGTACTGTCTAGGAGTGCACTGAGCACAAAACTGGGCTCATAAGTAACTTGAAACAAATCAGGACTATGTTGCCTACGCTGATCTTAAACTCCTGGCCTCAAGTGATCCTTCCACCTTGGCCTCCCAAAGTGTTGGGACTACAGGTGTGAGTCACTGCCCCTGGCCTAGCACTACCTTTATCTTGCAAAACTGAAACTGTGTTCATAAACAAGAACTCCCCATTCTCTGCACCCCATCCTCTGGCAACTATCATTCTACTTTCTGTCCCTTTGACTACTCTAGGTAGTCATGATCCGCCTCATGATCCAGTCACCTCCCATATAATTGGAATTATACAATATTTGCCTTTTTGCGACCGGCTTATTCCTCCTCCTCCTTCTCCTTCTCCTCCTCCTCCTCCTTCTTCTTCTCCATTTTTTTTCTCTGAGATGGAGCCTTACTCTGTTGCCCAGGCTGGAGTGCAGTGATGCAATCTCAGCTTACTTCAACCTTTGCCTCCCGGGTTCAAGCAGTCCTGCTTTAGCCTTCTGAGTAGCTATGATTACAGGCGTGCACCACCATGCCTGGCTAATTTTTGTATTTTTAGTAGAGATGGGGTTTCACCATGTTGGCCAGGTTGGTCTCGAACTCTTGACCTTGTGATCCACCTGCCTCGGTCTCCCAAAGTGCCAGGATTACAGGCATGAGACACCGCGCCTGGCCCATGACTGGCTTCTTTCACTTAACACAATGCCCTCAGAATTCACCAATGTTGTAGAGGGTGTCAGAATTAACTTCCTTTTTTTTTTTTTTGAGACGTCTCTGTGTCCCCCAGGCTGGAGTTCAGTGGCGCGATCACGGATCACTGCAACCTCTGCCTCCTGGGTTCAAGCCATTTTCCTGCCTCAGCCTCCTGAGTAGCTGAGATTACAGGCGCCTGCCCCCACGCCTGGCTAATTTTTGTATTTTTAGTAGAAACAGGGTTACACCATGTTGGCCAGGTTGGTCTCAAACTCCTGACCTCAAGTGATCCACCCGCCTTGGCCTCCCAAAGTGCTGGGATTACAGGCGTGAGCCACCGTGCCAGCCAGAATTTCCTTCCTTTTTAAGGCTGAATAATCTATTGTATGGATAGACCATATTTTGCTTATCCATTAGTGTGTTGATGAACTCTTGGGTTGCTACTGTCTTTTAGCTGTTCTGAATAACCCTGCTGTGAACATGAGTGTACAAATATCTTGTGACCCTGCTTTCAATTCTTTTGGGTATATAACCAGAAGTGAAATTACTGGATCATGTGGTAATTCTATTTTTAATTATTTGAGGAACCACAGTGCTGTTTTCTGCACCATTTAACATTTTTGCCAACAGTTCACAACCATTCCAATTTCTGCACATCTTCACCAACATTATCTTGTTTTACTTTGAGATGGAGTCTTGCTCTGTCACCCAGGCTGGAGTGTAGGCGCGATCTCAGCTCACTGCTACCTCCATCTCTTGGGTTCAAGTGATTCTCCTGCCTCAACCTCCTGAATATCTGGGATTACAGGCACCTACCACCACGCTTGGCTAATTTTTGTATTTTTAGTAGAGACGGGTTTCAGGGTTTCGCCATGTTGGCCAGGCTGGTCTCGAACTCCTGACCTCAGTTGATCTGCCAGCCTTGGCCTCCCAAAGTGCTGGGATTACAGGTGTGAGCCACCATGTCCAGCCTATTTTTTTTTTTTTGAAGTAGTAGTAGCTATCCTATTGGGTGTAAGGCAGTATTGTGGTTTTGATTTGCATTTCCCTAATGACTAGTGCATCATTTGTTTTTATAGTACAACTTGTATGGCATTTGGCTTCATTTACTAGTAAACTGTGCTTTGTAGCTTGCTATCTATATCGGTATCACTGAATTGGAGTCAGTATTCAGTGATAACAAAATACTTCTTTTTCACTGTGAAATTTTATACTTTTGGAGAACTGGGAGAATATTATTACATGACTGAACTTAAGAATTCCCTCTGGATTTGGGTCAGTATGCTGTATTCACATGGATTAAATAATATGCTTTTGTTACAAAGTCACTTTAAAATTACTTCCAATACATGTAAAATGAAAAATAAATATTTTTTCTCTCAAGTAAATGACCATGTAAATTGGGATGTCTTATATATCTGTACTTCTTAAGTTCTGGAAATAAGAACAGATATAATGCCCAAATGCTGTTTTCTTATATCCTGTTTAGGATTCAACACAGAACGTTGGTTTTAAATGACTGTGAACTCTCAACACTTTTCCAAATGCCAGAGTTCAAGCGAATACACTGGCAGTTATTTTATTCTTTTTTTTTTTTTTTTTTTTTTTTTTGAGATGGGGCCTTCCTCTGTTGCCCAGGCTGGAGTGCAGTGGTGCAATCTCGGCTCACTGCACCCTCCACCTCCCAGGTTCAAGTGATTCTCCTGCCTAAGCCTCCCAAGTAGCTGGGATTACAGGCATGTGCCACCATGCCCCACTAATTTTTGTATTTTTAGTAGAGATAGAGTTTTGCCCTGTTGGTCACGCTGGTCTCAGACTCCTGACCTCAGGTGATCCACCCGCCTTGGCCTCCCAAAGTGCTGGGATTATAGGTGTGAGCCACCTCGCCCAGCCTCCATCTTGTTTTTATTTTCCATTATAAGTAACACGTTTGTATTAGTCATTTCTCACACTGCTATAAAGACATGCTTGACACTGGGTAATTTATAACGAAAAGAGGTTTAATTGGCTTATGGTTCTGCAGGGTGTATAGGCTTCTACTTCTAGGGAGGCCTCAGGAAACTTACAATCATGGTGGAAAGTGAAGGGGAGGCCAGCATATCTTACATGGTGGAAGCAGGACTAAGAGAGAGCCAAGGAGAAGGTACTACACACTTCTAAACAACCGAGCACGGCCAGACGCGGTGGCTCACGTCTGTCATCCCAGCACTTTGGGAGGCCGATGCGGGCGGATGACGAGGTCAGAATATCGAGACCATCCTGGCTAGTACGGTGAAACCCCGTCTCTACTAAAAAAAATACAAAAAAATTAGCCGGGCGTGGTAGCGGGCGCCTGTAGTCCCAGCTACTCGGGAGGCTGAGGCAGGAGAATGGCGTGAACCCGGGAGGCGGAGCTTGCAGCGAGCAGAGATCCGGCCACTGCACTCCAGCCTGGGCGACAGAGCGAGACTCCGTCTCTAAATAAATAAATAAAATAAAATAAAATAAAATAAAATAAAATAAAATAAACAACCCAGCACTTACTCACTATCACGAAAGCAGTATTGAGGGGGAAGTCAGTCCCATGATCCAATCGCCTCCTACCAGGCCCCTCCTCCAACACTGGGAATTACAATTTCACGCGAGATTTGGGTGGGGACACAAATCCAAATCATATCAACGTTCATTGCAGAAAAAGTACAAAATGAAAATTAACTTTACTTACCCCATAACCTTGAGAGAACCACTACTGACAATTTGGTTTATGCCTTCCAGACTTTTTTTTTTCTGTGCCTGTATATATACACACATTTGCAAACCTTTAAACATTAAAATATGCAAAAATGAAAAGGTCCTTTTATTTTTCTGAGACGAGTCATGTGAGACTCCTAGACACCTATATTATAAATAAAAAATTGACAAAGGATGGAACCCATTTTCTGTCGTTTAAAGCTTGAGGTTAAGCTTTTTTTTTTTGAGAAAGAGTCTCACTCTGTCGCCCAGGCTGGAGTGCAGTGGCACCATCTTGGCTCACTGCAATCTCTGCCTCCCAGGTTCATGCCATTCTCCTGCCACAGCTTCCCGGGTAGCTGGGACTACAGGCGCCCGGCACCATGCCTGGATGATTTTTTGTATTTTTAGTAGAGACGGGGTTTCACCGTGTTAGCCAGGATGGTCTCGATCTTCTGACCTCGTGATCTGCCCGTCTCAGCCTCCCAAAGTGCTAGGATTACAGGCGTGAGCCACCGTGCCCGACCGAGGTTCAGCTTTTTTATTTAAATGATTAAACAAAGACCCTGGGGATAAAAGGATGTTTTTGAGGATGCTGGACATTAGCGTTATATAAATTACTATCAGATGGGCAGCAGAATGCTACAGTTGGCCATTTCTGAAGATAATGTTTTAATTGTGCCACTGAAAAACTAATGTTAGCATTGGGCATTTCAATAATTACTTTGAAATATTATGGATATTAGACGTGTTTCATTAAATGTGAAGGATTGCAAGGAAACCTCTTGAGTCCACAATTATATTTTCATTAGGAAAGACACAAAACAGTTATGCATAATCTTGTCATGCAAAGCTAATATTTTAATGCATTGCCTTCCAGATTGTTTTTTATTTTTATTTTATTTTATTTTATTTTTGAGGCAGAGTCTTACTCTGTTGTCCAGGCTGGAGTGCACTGGCATGATCTCAGCTCACTGCAACCTCTGCCTCTCGGGTTCAAGGGATTCTCCTGCCTCAGCCTCCTGAATAGCTGGGATTTCAGGAATGCACTACCGTGCAAACTCATTTTTGTATTTTTAGTAGAGAGGGGGTTTTGCTGTGTTGGCCAGGCTGGTCTTGAACTCCTGACCTCAAGTGATTCATCCACCTCAGTCTCCCAAAGTGTTGGAATTACAGGCCTGAGCCACCCCACCGGCCTTGCCTTCTAGTTTTTTGCTTTGTTTTGTTTTGTTTTTGAGACAGAGTCTTGCTCTGTTGTCCAAGCGGGAGGGCAGTGGTGCCATCTCAGATCACCGCAACCTCCGCCTCCCCAGCTCATGCAATTCTCCTGCCTCAGCCTCCCAAGTAATGGGGATTACAGGCACCCACCACCATGCCCGGCTAATTTTTGTATTTTTAGTAGAGACGAGGTCTCACCATGTTGGCCAGGCTGGTCTCAAACTCTTGACCTCAAGTGATCAGCCTGCCTTGGTCTCCCAAAGTGCTGGGATTACAGATGTGAGGCTCTGTACCCAGCCTCTAGCTTCTAGTTTTAATAAAAGTTCAAGTACATGTATTTCTTAACATTTGACTTTTTTGTTTTGGATATAAAATCATTTCCTTGTGCTAATTATGTGGTCTTTGTTGAGAACAATTTTAATTACTACATAATCCACAGTGTTTATGTATCTATTTATTTAAACATTTCCTTATTGGTGGACATTTAGGATGAATTTTTTTCTACTACTCCGTGTATGTATACCTCTATTATAGGTCATACTATTAATTATTTTTATTATGGAAAATTCCAAGTACATAAAAAAGAAAGGTTATTACCCCACCCAGCTTAGGCAGTTATCAACACCTGGCCCACCTTGTTTCATCCCTAGTCCCACAACTCCTTGGTTCCGCTATTGCCAAGCAAATCCCAGAGGTATCATCTCAGTTTTGTAAATATATAGCTGTAAAAGATAACCATTCTGAAAAGATAGCCACATTACAATTATTCATTAAGAAACCCGGCTGGGTGCAGTGGCTCACGCCTGTAATCCCAGCACTTTGGGAGGCCGAGGCCGGCGGATCACCTGATGTCAGGAGTTTGAGACCAGCCTGGCCAACATGGAGAAACCCTGTCTCTGCTAAAAATACAAAAAAATAGCCGGGCGTGGTGGTGGGCGCTTGTAATCCTTGTTACTTGGGAGGTTGAGTCTGGTGAATCGCGTGAACTCGGGGGTGGAGGCTGCAGTGAGCCAAGATCTTGCCATTGCACTCCCGCCTGAGCGACAGGGCGAGACTGTGTCTCAAAAAAAAGAAGAAAGAAACAAAAGAAACAAACCCAGCCATTAAATATCCAGCAACCACATTGCTCCAATTTTCTTATTTTATTTTTATTTTTATTTTTTTATTTTGAGACAGAGTTTTGCTCTGTCGCCCAGGCTGGAGTGCAATGGCAAGATCTCGGCTCACTGCAACCTCTCCCTCCCAGGTTCAAGCAATTCTCCTGTCTCAGCCTCCCAAGTAGCTGGGATTACAGGCGCCCGCCACCGCACCTGGCTAATCTTTGTACTTTTAGTAGAGTCAGGGTTTCGCCCTGTTGGTTAGGCTACTCTCGAACTCCTGGCCTCAAGTGATCCGCCCGCCTTGGCCTCCCAAAAGTGCTGGGATTACAGGCGTGAGCCGCCGTGCCCGTCCTATAACTTCTTTTAACGGTTTGAATTGAGATCTAAATAAAGTTCCCACGTGGCGATCAGTGGATAGCTCTCTAGCGCTCTCCATCCTCGCTTCCTCGCTGCTGCTCAGAAGAGTGGCTGGGCAGCAGGCATGTGTGCGTCTTGCACGCTTCGGGTCCAGACAGGAAGCCCCAGGCGGGGACTGAGACCCCCGCCGCTGCCCTGGCGGGGTTCCCACCTGGGCCGCTGCAGGGGGGAGGTTGCAGAGCTGCCGGCTGGCGCCGCCCCTCCGCTCCCCTGCCTGCCGACGCCCGGCGTGAGCCCGGCAGCCCCGCCCTGCGCCACCTGCCAGCCCGTGGGACTCAGTGCAGCCAAGCCGGGCTCCGCAGGTGAGGCGCGCGCGGGGGCCTGGGCGGAGGACCCGCGGGGCAAAGCGCTCGGGGAGCGGGTGGGCGCTCACCGCTGGGCCTCCCTAGGGAAGGGGCGCAGGTGTGCATGGATGGGGTACGGGGCGGACCGAGAGAAAGAGAGTGGGCAAAGTGTGGGTGCAGCGGCTTTAAGGGCTTCTGGGATTAGAGGGCACTTGCGGGGAGTGACGAAACTTCGAGAAAAGGAATCCAAAACTACTTAGTAATAGTAATAATAATAACAGCGATGACAACTGTTACAATAACTATCACAATTATTATTTGTTATAATAATATAGCAGCAGTAAAAACAATAGCATCAATAATAATAATAGCTACGATTTATTGCATTCTTATATGTGCCAGTGCTGGCTTACTTCTTTACATATTTTATGTATAAAGTAATACCTACCTCATAGCAGTTGTGAGGAAGAAATAGAAAAATGCTGGTGAAGGCCAGAGCTCACACCTGTAATCCCAGCACTTTGGGAGGCTGAGGCAGGTGAATCACTTGAGGCCAGGAGTTTGAGACCAGCCTGGCCAACATGGTGAAACCCCATCTCTACTGAAAATACAAATATTAGCCAGGTGCGGTGGCGGGCGCCTGTAAGCCCAGCTACTCAGGAGGCTGAGGCAAGAGAATCGCATGAATCCGGGAGGTGGAGGTTGCAGTGAGCCGAGATCAGGCCACTGCCCTCCAGCCTGGGTAACACCGCGAGACCCTGTCTCATACATAAATAAACAAATAAATAAATAAAGTTGATAGTTTTTTTGCAAGAGAGGTATGAGTGCAATGCCTATTATGCAGAGGAGGAAATGCAAGCCTATAGAGGTTAAGGAATTTGCCCAATAGCACACAGCTGGTTAAGGCTTGGTTCAGGTTAAAGCTGGGGTCTTATCCCTGGCGTGGCACCCGCCACCTGGAGTTTTAGGTTCAGGGCTGCTGAGCTGAGACTGGAGAGCAAAGCCAGTAAGTGTTGGAATAATTTAGCTCTGGGTTTGCCACCCGGCTGTCCATGCATAGCTGTGTGACCTTGGGCAGGTCACTTGACCTCTTAGAACCCATTTGCTCATCTGTGAAGTAGAGATCATGGTAATGCTTGCCTGAAAGATTCTGCAAGAATTAAGCAAGACAATGTATGTTAGAGAGGCGTGTACTTAGTTCTCTCTCATTAAATGACAGCTGGGATTAAGGTTACTATGGAGCCCAGCAGCTCTGCATCGTAACCCCCTCCCTGCCGTTGGCTTGCTGTGTGATCATTCATGTCCACTGAACTCATCTGTGAAACTGAGTATGGTAAACCTTCAAGGCTGGTGGAATGAGTAAATGGCAGGGAGGGTTTGGCGTGATGCCTGGCTCATAGAAGATGCTCAGTGAGACCAGTTTCTTCCTTTCTTTCCTTCTTTTCCTCATTGAATCCAAAGCCATTTGTTCTCAGGAGACTTAGGAGAGAAGAAGGGGAATAGCTGTGCCTGAAATCTCACTACTAGGGGCAGGGCTGGGACAGGAACTCAAGCCTGGGCATCTCTAGTCCACCAAGCTCCCATCCCCTTGGCTTCTTTGATTTTTTTTTTTAAACCAGGGTTTTGCTCTGTCACCCAGGCTGGAGTGCAGTGACATGTGATCGCAGCTCACTGTGGCCTCGACCTCCCAGGCTCAGGCAATTCTCCTGCCTCAGCCTCCTGAGTAGCTAAGACTACAAGCACGCACCACCACACCCGGCTAATTTTAAAAATTATTTGTAGAAATGGAGTCTCCCTATGTTGCCCAGGCTGGTCTTGAACTTCTGGACTCAAGTGATCCTCCCGCCTTGGCCTCCCAAAGTGCTGGGGTTACAGGTGTGAGCCACCAAGGCTGGCCCCACTGGACTTCTACAACCATTGTGAGCTGGGCCATTCCAACACCAAGCGTTTGTAATCAGGCTGGTATTCTACAAGCCACACACATTTGCCTATTTTGCATTAATAGTCATGAAATGGCATTTGTGTGTGTGTGTGTGTGAAAAATCTCCCAGCTAGTGTCAGTATGCCTAGAGTTATGTGTTCATGACCCAGAGCTTAAACGGAGCAGCCTTGCAGACAGTGAAACTCCAAGTAATTGTGAATTAATGATGTGTGTCTGGGCTGGGATGTCCCAGCAGGAGGGGAACCCCCTAGCATCTTTGCAAATTTCACAGAAGATGAAGTGACTCTGATCCATGGGTTGACCAACTCCTCCCGGTTTGCCTGTGACTTTCTGTTTTTGTTTTGTTTTGAGATGGAGTCTTGCTCTGTTGCCCAGACTGGAGTGCAGTGACCCGATCTAGGCTCACTGCAAGTGCCGCCTCCTGGGTTCACACCATTCTCCTGCCTCAGCCTTCTGAGTAGCTGGGACTACAGGTGTGTGCCATCACGCCTGGCTAATATTTTTGTATTTTTAGCAGATACGGGGTTTCACCGTGTTAGCCATGATGGTCTCGATCTCCTGACCTCTTGATCTGCCCGCCTCGGCCTCCAAAAGTGCTGGGATTACAGGCGTAAGCCACCGCGCCCGGCCGACTTTCTGATTTTAAAACGGAAAGTTTTGAGTACTGGGAAACCTTTTAGTCCTGGGCAATTGGGAGAGTTGATCACCCTGCACATCCAAACGTTCATAGTTTCTCAGGAAATTGTCTTCATTTCAGGTTTGTGGTTACTGTTGCTGTTTTCAAGTAGTTTTCACCACAGGGATCTTTGCCTGACTGATTTCCTCTAGTCTGCAGCAGGGGAATCTTTTGGTGGGGAAGGGGTATGGCCCATAGAGAAAGCTATCAACCCCCAAATCACCATCGCCCTGCCTAATCCTTTCAGTCCTGTTGACCAATCTGCTAAAAACAGTGACCCAAAGGGTCTTTAATGAAAACCAAATCCTGATGTGCTGCAGTTTCTCGCTGGAACAAGGACATTATGCATAGCAGAAAGCAAGGCGTCTGTTTCAGTAACCTTAAACCTCTCTGTAGGGTTAATAGAGGGGCCCAAGCAAAGAGCACAAGAAGCCACATTGTCTGGGAAACTGGAGAATTGTGAATGGGGCCAATGCCCCAGGGCGACTGCCCAAAGGGAAGGGAGAAGAAAGGGCCAAAGGTTCCCCAAAGCCCCAAACGACCCAAACCAGGAAGACTTCTAATTGGAGTTGAGCATTCCAGTTACAGGATGGTGATGGTGGGCCAACATACCTACAAAGTGCTTTGGGATCAGGTTTGCTCAAAACCTGTTAGAATGCATGGCTTTTGGTGTCTGGGGACTTCAAAAGTTTTACTGTTTTTGTCCTGGGCAGTAAAATGAGCATAATTGTTTTCAAAGCTGGTTGTGGACATCCCCTTGGGGGGAAAATAATCCATTTCCATAACAAGTTAGACAATACGGGGGAAATTTGTATTAAAGAATGCTGGGATGCCTATAAATAATTTCAGGAGACCATGAGCGTGCATTATGCATTTCCTTTAATACGGAAAGTTCCTGTTAATACTGAAAGATATTACAAATACATGGTGTTTGTGTTTGTAATCCCAGTGAGCCTGGAAGCTGAGGTGGGAGGATAACTTGAGGCCAGCAGCTTGAGACCAGCCAGGGCAACATAGCCAGATCCCATCTCTTTTTTTTAAGCATTTAAAAAATACCAGTTGGGCATGGTGGCTCACGCCTGTAGTCCCAGCACTTTACAAAAGTGAATTGGATGGATTGCTTGAGCCCAGGAGTTCCAGACCAGCCTGGACAAAATGGCAAAACCCCATCTCTACAAAAAATACAAAAATTAGCCAGGTGTGGTGGTGCATGCCTGTAGATCCAGCTATTCAAGAGGCTGCGGTGGGAGGATTGCTTGAGCTTGGGAAGTGGAGGGTGCAGGGAGTTGAGACCGCAACACTGCACTCCAGGCTGGGAAAAAGAGTGAGACCCCATTTCAAAAACAAAAACAAATGAAAAACAAATAATGAAAGAGGGTGGTGTCACATAACTGGGGTATGGGCCACTTGAGAGCCAGGTGATGCAGTTCCCAGTCTTCATTGGACTTGACCCTCTAGCAGCTTTTAGTGACCCTCCTCCTTCTCCACTTGACCTCAAGGACACCATACTCACCTGGTTTCTCTCCTGGGCCTCTGGCCTTTCCTCTCAGGCCCTCGCCTTAGTTCCTCCTCCTCTGTCTAACCTCTTTTGTTAAAATGCACGATCTCTTTTGTTTTCCTTTTCCTTTTTAAAAACTGTTATGTGGAAAATTTCAAACACATTCGAAAGTAGACGTAAAAATAAAATGAACATCCATGTCCCTGGCACTCTGCTTCAACGATAGCCAACCCATAGCCATCCTTGTTTCATCTTTGCCTCCACCTCCCACCCATTTCCCCCCTCCAGCATTATTTTGGAGACAATACCAAACATCACATCATTTCTTCTGTAAATATGTAAGGATGTAACTTCAAAACAGGGGTTGGAGGCTGGGCATGATGGCTCACACCCGTAATTCCAGCACTTTGGGAGGTCGAGGTGGGACCTCCTTGAAGGTCCTACTTGAAGCCAGGAATTTGAAACCAGCCTGAGCAACATAGTAAGACTTTGTTTCCACGGCAAAAAAAAAAAAAAAAAAAAAAAAACAAAAGTTAGCCAGGTGTGGTGGCATATGCCTGTGGTTCCAGCTACTTAGGAGACTGAGGTGGGACGATCGCTTGAACCCAGGAGGTCGAGGCTGCAGAGAGCCATGACTGGGCCATTGCACTCCAGCGTGGGTAACAGAGAGAGACTCTGTCTTTAAAAAAAAAAAAAAAAAAAAAAAAATTAAATAATACATAAAATAAAAGAAGCACTGGCAGACTTTTTCAGTAAGGGAACATGGATTACATATTTTGAGCTTTGGAGGCTGTATGGTCCCTGTCCCAAGTACTCAACTCTGCTATGGTAGCAGGAAGCTGCCATGGACAATAGGCCAATGAATGGGCATGGACATGTGCCAATAAAACTTTATTTATAGATAGTGAAATTTAAATTTCACACAGGAAATTTTCATATGCCAATAAATATTATTCTTTTGGTTTTAAAAAACTATTTAAACAACCTAAAAATCATTTTAAGCTCATGAGCCACGCAAAATCAGGCAGCCATTTCAATTTGGCCCGTGGGTGGTACTTTACTAACCCCGCCTTGAAACAATAAGGACTCCTTTAAAAATATAACCACGGTTTCATTATCAAACTTAAACAACTATCAACAATAATTCTTTAAAATCTTCAAATATCTATTCAGGGGTTCAAATTTCCTCAATGTGTCACAATTTTGGGGGTTTTTTTGAAATAGGATCTTGTCCTGTCACTCAGGCTGGAGTGCTATGGCGTGATCATAGCTTACTGCAGCCTCGAATTCCAGAGCTCAAGAGATCCTCGCATCTCAGTCTCCTGAGTGGCTGGGACTACAGGTGTGCACCACCACGCCAGGCTAAATTTTAAATGTTTTTATAGAGACGGAGTCATGCTATGTCGCCCAGGCTAGTCTCAAACTGGCCTCAAACAATCCTCCTGCGCTGGCCTCCCAAAGCACTGGGATTAAGCGTGAGCCACTGTGCCTGGCCTAATTTTTGTTTTATTTTATGGTGTTTTTTGTTTGTTTGTTTTGTTTCTTTCTTTTTTATTTGAGATGGAGTTTCACTCTTGTCGCCCAGGCTGGAGTGAAATGGGATGATCTCGGGTCACTGCAACTCCGCCTCCTGGGTTCAAGCGATTCTGCTGCCTCAGCCTCCCGAGTAGCTGGAATTACAAGCATGCGCCACCATGCCTGGCTAAGTTTTTGTATTTTTAGTAGAGACGGAGTTTCACCAGGTTGGCCAGGCTGTTCTCAAACTCCTGACCTCAAGTGATCTGCCTGCCTTGGCCTCCCAAAGTGCTGGGATTACAGGTGTGAGCCACCACACACAGACGTGATGTGTTTGAATCAGGATCCAAATAAAGTCTAGATTCTACAAGTGATCTTTTAAGTTGTTTTTGAGTCCACAGGTTCTCTTTCCCTCTCTCTGTAATGTATTGGCTAAAGAAACTAGGTTGTTTGTTTTGGGGAGTTTTCCACAGTCTTGATTTCTCTGACTGCACCTAGTCTACTGACAAACGTCTTGGCAATAGGGGTGCCATGGGCGTCTCAGTCGTTAAAACTCACCTAATTTCTCCATAACTTACTTTCTTGGTGATATCATTCAGGGTTTAAATACATACTGACTATCTGGGGCCAGGGGCGGTGGCTCAAGCCTGTAATCCCAGCACTTTGGGAGCCCGTGGTGGGTGGATCCCTTGAGGTCAGGAGTTTGAGACCAGCCTGGCCAACATGGTGAAACCCCGTCTCTACTAAAAACACAAAAATTAGCCGGGTGTGGTGGCACAAGGCTGTAATCCAGCTACTCGGGAGGATGAGGCACGAGAATCGCTTGAACCTGGGAGGCAGAGGTTGCAGTGAGCTGAGATCGCGCCACTGCTCTCCAGCGTGGGTGACAGAGGGAGACTCTGTCCCCCCTCAAAAAACCCCAAAACAAAAGAACAAACAAATGAAAAAAACTACTGACTATCTCTGTTTCAATAGCTGCTTCTGACTGCACCTCTCCCCTGACCCGCAGGCTCAAACATCAAACTGCCTACTTGCTGTGCTATCTGCACTCTAAAAGGCTTCTCAAGCTTAGTATGTCCAAAACTGAGCTCCAGGGATTCTCCCCTAAACTCGGAACTCCTGTAGTTTTCCCATGTCGCTCTCTACATGCTCAGGCTAAATCCTTGACGTTGTCTTTGACCCATCTATTTCTTTTATTCCCTACATTTGATCTTTTGGTTCCGCCTTCCAAATACCTCCAAAATCCGACCACTTCTCACCACCTTCACTGCTATCAATGACCAAGTTATTGTCATCTCTTCCCTAGATTGGTCTGCCTGCTACAGACATTGTTCCACTCCAGGGTATTCTCAACACAGCGATCGATGTGCTTGATCCAGTTAAAATAAAAGTCAGGGCCAGGCACAGTGGCTCACGCCTGTAATCTCAGCACTTTGGGAGGCCAAGGTGGGTGAATCACTTGAAGTCAGGAGTTGGAGATCAGCCCGGCCAACAGGGCGAAACCCTGTCTCTACCAAAAATTCAAAAATTAGCTGGGCATGGTGGAGGGCACCTATAATCCCAGCTACTTGGGAAGCTGAAGCAGGAGAATAGCTTGAGCTGAGAGGCAGAGGTTGCAGTGAGCTGAGACTGTGCCACTGCACTCCAGCCTGGGCGACAGAGTGAGACACCATCTCAAACAAAACAAAACAAAAAGCAAAAACAAGTCAGAGCATCCATCCTGGCTTATATCCCTTCAGTGGCTCCCACCTCCCTCCAAGTAAAAGTCAGAGTGCTCACAATGGCCTGAAAGACCCTACTCACTCTGGCCCTGATATCTCTCCAACCCCACGTCCTACTGTTACATTCTCTTCATGCAATTTATTGAAGAACATGCAAATTATGCTCCTAATGTGAAAGCCTTTGCACTGTCATTTCCTTTTTTCTTTTTCTTTTTTTGGAACTTTCTTTCTCCAGATATGCCCATGATTCATTCTTTCACTTCCTGAGGTCTCTGCTTAAATGTCACCTCCTCAGGTCTTCCCTGACCACACTGTCTAAATAGTACCTGCTCCTTCTTTGGCTCCTTTTTCCTACCCTGTTGTATTTTTCTGCATGGCACTCATCACTCCCTGACATAATATAGTTATTTGATTATCTATTTATTTTCTGCCTGGTTCATTCCAACGCACTAGCAGGGAGTTAGTTTTGTAAACTGCTGTATTCTCAGAGCATAGAATAATGCCTGGCTCACAGCAGTACTCAACAAATATTTGAAGAATGAAAGCATGAAATAATTACACAAACATAAATATGTATTATAGCTGTGCTTGGTGCTATAAAAGAGAAGTATTGGCCTTTTCTTCTGGCTAATTCTTTGGCCTAGTCAGAGAATTCAGGGAAGGCTTCATTGAAGACTTGAAATTTACAATGAATTGATCTTAACTGGGCAAAGAGGAAGGGGAAGAATCTTCTGGGCCAAGGAACAGCCTATGAGAGGGTCTTAATTTGGGGAAGATAGCAACTTGGAGGGACAGATAGATGGCCTGGGCAGGAACTTTGGGGAATGAGGGGCAAAGAGGCGGGTGATAAAGCCACTGAAAAAGCTTTGGGCTTTATCTTGAGGGTAATGGGGAGAGGAGGAGGGTGACATGAGTTTACTGAGATGGTGTTTTTCAAAACAGCATCTGTTTGAAAACAGCAATCTGGTTTATTTGCTTATTTAATAAACTTGTATACAGAGATGACTTTGTGTCAAGCCCTGTTTGATGTGGTTCACTATTAACAACTCATTTTACCCTCATACGACACAATGATGCACCTGGTACCATCATTAATCTCATTTTACAGATGAGAAAATTGGAGTGCAGAGAGATTAAGAAACTTGTCCAAGGCCGGGCACAGTGGCTCACGCCTGTAATCTCAGCACTTTGGGAGGCCAAAGCAGGTGGATCACTTGAGGTCAGGAGTTCGAGACCAGCCTGGACAACATGGTGGGAACCCGTCTCTACTAAAAATACAAAAATTAGCCTGGTGTGATGGTGGGTACCTGTTATCCTAGCTACTCAAGAGGCTGAGGCAGGAGAATCGCTTGAACTTGGGAAGCAGAGGTTGCAGTGAGCCTACATTTTACCACTGCACTCCAGCCTGGGTAAGAGAGTAAGACTCCATATCAAAAAAAAGAAAGAAATTTGTCCAACATCTCACAGCTAGTAAGTGGCGGAGATATGATTCAGAATAGGTGACTGGCCCCACAATCCATGCTTTTCCATTTCTGTTTGATACTGACTTTTGTGAGGTATAAATTTACATGCAATACAATGCACGCTAAGTGTACAGTTCTCTGATAAATGTATGTATCTGTGTGAGAACCACCATAATCAAGATACAGAAAATGGAGGCTGGGTGCGATGGCATCCACCTGTAATCCCAGGACTTTGGGAAGCTGAAGTGGGAGGATTGCTTGAAACCGGGAGTTTGAGATCAGCTTGAGCAATATAATGAGACCTTATCGCTACAAAAAAAATTTTCCATCACCCCGAGAAGTTCCCTTGTGCCCTGTTGCAATAAACTTTTCCCATTGCACCCTAATAATGCCCCAGACCATTCCTAACTTGTTTTCTGTCACTGAAGATTATTCTGCATAACCTAGAGTTTCACGGAAATGGAATAATATGTTGTGTGGTCTTTTTAGACTGGCTTCTTTTGCTCAGCATAAGCATAATGTTTCTGAGTTTCATCCATGTTGTTGCCTATATCAGTAATGTATTTCTTTTCCTATGCACATAGTGTGTGTTTTTTCCCTTTGGGTGCTTAAAAATGTATTATTTTATTTATTTAAAAAATTGACATATACACCGGGCATGGTGGCCTATAATCCCAGCACTTTGGAAGGCCGAAGCGGGCAGATCACCAGAGGTCAGGAGTTCCAGACCAGCCTGACCAACATGACGAAACCCCGTCTCTACTAAAAATACAAAAATTAGCTGGGTGTGGTGGCGCATGCCTGTAATCCCAGTTACTTGGGAGACTGAAGCAGGAGAATCGCTTGCACCTGGGAGGCAGAGGTTGCAGTGAGCCGAGATTGCACCACTACACTCTGGCCTGGGTGACAGAGGGAGACTCCATCTCAAAAAAAAAAAAAAATTGACATGTAATAATTGTACATATTTATTGGGTACATAATGATGTTTTGATGTGTATGATGTATGGTGATCAGATCAGGGTAATTAGCATGTCTACCGTCTCAAACATTTCTCATTTTCTGTTCAATATCCTCCTTCTAGGTATTTGAAACCATATATTATTGTTAACTATTGTCATCCTACAGTGGTACAGAATACTATAACTAAATTAAAAAGAATTATGTGGCCGGGGATGGTGGCTTATGTCTGTATTCCTAGCACTTTGGGAGGCTGAGGTGTGAGGATTGGGCCAGGAATTTGAGACCAGCCTGGGAAGCATAGCAAGAACCCATTTCTACAAAAACTAAAAAAGTTAGCTGGGCATGATAGTACATGCCTATAGTCTCAGCTCCTCAAGAGGCTGAGGCCAGAGGATTGCCTGAACCCAGGAGTTCAAGGCTGCAGTGAGCCATGATCATGCCACTGCACTGTAGGCTGGGTGACAGAGAAAGACTCTGTCTCTCAAAAAAATAAAAAAGAATTTGAAATAATTAGAGATTCATGGCAAGTTGCAAAAGAAATATCCTGTGTACCCTTCACCCAGTTTCCCCCACTGGTTTCCCCCACTGGTTACATGTTGTGTAACAACAGTACCATATAAAACTCAGGAAATCATGGTACAAATTCAGGGCTTATTCAGATTTCACTAGTTTTACATGGACTTCTTTGTGCGTATATTTTATATCGTTTTCTTCAATTTTGTGACATGTATAGATTAATGTAACAGCTACCCTAACTAGGACCCAGAACTCTCCTGGTGATCACAAGCCTCCTTCATACATCCCTTGATAGCCTTATCTCCCTCTCCCCATGGCAAATACTAATCTGTTCTCCATTTCTATAATTTTATTTCAAGAAGGTTTTATAAATGGAATCATAAGTATATAACTCTCAGTGATTGGCTTTCTTCCCTCAGCATAATTCCCTGTAGGTCCATCAATAGTTGTTGCCTGTATCAATAGTTCATTTTCACTGCTGAGTAGTATTCAATGGCATGGACATACCACAGTTAGTTTAACCATTCACCTATGGAATGACATTTAGATTGGTTCAATTTTTTGGCTACTATGAGTAAATATGCTACGAACATTTGTGTACAGATTTTTTTGTTGTTTTTGTTTTTGTTTTGTTTTGTTTTGAGATGGAGTCTCACACTGTCGCCCAAGTTGGAGTGCAGTGGCACAATCTTGGCTCACTGCATCACTGCAAGCTCTGCCTCCCCGGTTCACACCATTCTCCTGCCTCAGCCTCCCTAGTAGCTGGGACTACAGGTGCCCGCAACCGCATCTGGCTAATTTTTTCTGTTTTTAGTAGAGATGGAGTTTCACTGTATTCTCATTAGCAATGTGTGAATGATCCAGTTTCTCCTCATCCTTTCCAGTTAATGGCATTATGGTTTTATTTATCTTTTAATTTATTTTTGAGATGAAGTCTCACTCTGTTGCCCAGGCTGGAGTGCAGTGGCGTGATCTTGGCTCACTGCAACCTCTGCCTCCTGGGTTCAAGCAATTCTCCTGCCTCAGCCTCCTGAGTAGCTGGGACTACAGGCATGAACCACCACGCCCGGCTAATTTTTGTATTTTTACTAGAGATGGAGTTTCACCATGTTGGCCAGGCTGGTCTCGAATTCCTGATCTCAGGTGATTCACCCACCTCGGCCTTCCAAAGTGCTGAAATTACAGGCGTGATTCACTGCACCCAGCCTCATTATGGTTCTTTTTTATTTTAGCCATCTGATAGGTTAACACTGTAGTTTCAATGTTAATTTTCCTAATGGCTAAAAATCCTGAGTATCTTCCCATGTATTTATTTGCTATCTGTATATATACTTTGATGATATATCTACTCATGTCTTCTGCTCATTTTCTGATTGGATTGCTTATTTATTTACTTTTTAGTATTGAGAGTTTTTTTCCATATAGCCTAGATGCAACTCCTTTTTGTTGGATTTTTTAAAAAATCATTTTTTAAAGCAATTTGATTGTTATATATGCCTTGGCATGACTTTCTTCATGATTCCTCTGCTTGGGGTTGGTTGAGCTTCTTCGATCTATGGATCCGTAGTTCTATCAAACTTTACACAAATTGGTCATGAGGTCATGTTTTCCCTCCCTCCCTC
>NC_045450.1:20810047-20887250 GCF_002776525.5 Piliocolobus tephrosceles
CTTCCTCTCTCTCTCTTTTTCAGTCTCGCTCTGTCACCCAGGCTGGAGTGCAGTGGTGCAATCTTGGCTCACTACAACTTCTGCCTCCTGGGTTCAAGTGATTCTTGTGCCCCAGCCTCCTGAGTAGCTGGGATTACAGCCACCACACCCAGCTAATTAATTTTTTTTTGTAGAGATGGGGTTTCACCATGTTGGCCAGGCTGGTTTTGAACTCCTGGCCTCAAGTGATTTGCCCACCTCAACCTTCCAAAGTGCTGGGATTACAGGCATGAGCCACTGTGCCCCGCTCATGATTTATTCAGATACTTTTCTGCCACCCCCTCCTTTCCTGGGACTCCAATTACACATATTTCAAATAGTTTCATATTGCTCCAGAGCCCTCTTAATTTTTTCTGTCTTTTTCCCCCTGCATTTTACTTTGGATAATTTATTTTGCTATGACTTCAAGTTCACTAATTTTTCTTCTGCAGTGTCTAATATGCTGTTAACTCTATCCAATGTATTTTTCATTTCATATATTGTATTTTTATCTCTAGAAGTTCATCTTGGGGTTTATTTTGTACCTACCATGTCTCTCCCTTTAACATGCTCACTGTTTTCCCTACTTTCTTGAACTTACAGAGTGTATTTATAATAAATATCCTTGTCCATTAATTGGATCTTCTGTGTCATTTCTGGATCTGTTCTATTGATTGGATTTTTCTCCTGACAACCAGCCATATTTTCCTGCTTCCTTGTATGCCTGGTAATTTTTATTTATTTATTAAAAAATTTCTTTGACACAGGGTCTCACTCTGTCACCCTGGTTGGAGTGCAGTGGCATAATCACGGCTCACTGCAGCCTCAACTTTCCAGGCTTCAGTGATCCTCCTACCTCAGCCTCCTGAGTAGCTGGGCACCTGCTACATCCCTGGCAAATTTTTGCATTTTTTGGTAAAGACAGAGTTTCACCATGTTGCCCAGGCTGGTCACAAACTCCTGAGCTCAGGCAATTCACCCTCCTTGGCCTCCCAAAGGGCTGGGATTACACGCATGAGCCACTGTGCCTAGCCTGCCTGGTAATTTTTGATTGGATGCTGTACACTTTGGATTTTACATTGCTGGATTTTTTTTTTTTTTTTTTTTTTTTTGAGATGGAGTCTCTGGATTTTTTTTCTTTTTCTTTTTTTTTCTTGCTCCATCTTCTGGTTTTCTAAAGTTTCTGGGTTTTATCATACTGCTTTAAATATTGTTGGGTTTTGTTCTGGAATGCAATTCAGTTACTTGGAATCAATTAGATCCTTCCAAGACTTGCTTTTGAGCTTTGTTAGGGCGGATCTGGAATAAACTTTAGTCTAGGGCTAATTTGGCCTATCATGGAGGTAATTATTCTTTGCTGATTGACCCTGATGCCCAGTGTATTTGGAGATTTTTCCATTGCAGCTTGTAGGAGCTATTCTCAATCCCCCGTGAGGTCCAAGGATTGCTCTGCATACGGGTGGTTCATTCTCCAGCCTCAGGTGGCTTCTTACAAGCATGGGTAGATAAATATTCAGCCAAAGACTCAAAAGACCCTTCTTCAGATCTCCAGAATTTTCTCTCTGTGCAACTTCCTCCTCTCCAAGTATTCTTCCTATGGATTCTAGCTGCCTTGATTTCTCTGAAGTTCCACTCTGTCTCTTCTGCTCAGTGAGACCTGTAGGCTCTGTTTGAATTCTCCCTCCTTGTGCTATGGGCTGGAGACTTCAGGCACTGAGCAGGAGCAATTATAGAGTTCAGCTTGTTTGCTTTCCTTGCTCAGGGATCTCAGTCTTGTGCTACCTGCTGCCCAATGTCTGAAAAACCTTTGCGTCCACATATTTCAGCCAGTTTTTTAATTGTTTAAGGCAGGAAGGTTTACCCATTGGCAATTACTCCATCATAGCTAGAATAAAATTATAACTAATTTCTTTTTATTGTTATTACCGAATGGTATCCACTGAATGGAGATACCATGTTTAACCTTTCACCTGTTATTGGATATGTGATTCTTTGCAATATCTGGCTACTATGAATGAAGCTATACAAATCTTTGTATAGACATGTTTTCATTTCTCTTGCTTAAACACCTAGGAGTGGCATGTCTTGATCATAGGTTATTGTATATTTAAGTCTATAAGACGCTGTCAGTTTTCCCAAGCAGCTGTATCAGAGTTCCTGTTGTTCCATATCATCACCGACACTTGATAGTCAGTCTTTGAAATTTTTACCCCTTCTAATGACTTTATAGTGGTCTCGTTGTGGGTTTAATTTGCTAGTTCTTGTTAGCTGTGATAATCAGTTACGTGCTTATTGGCTATTTTTACATCTGTTTTTATGAAGTTTAACTTCGTATCTTTTTTTTTTTTTTGAGACAGTGTCTTGCTCTGTCACTCAGGCTGGAGTGTAGTGGCGTGATCTTGGCTCACTGCAAACTCCGCCTCCCGGGTTCACGCCATTCTCCTGCCTTAGTCTCCCAAGTAGCTGGGACTACAGGCGTGTGCCACCACGCCTGCCTAATTTTTTTTGTATTTTTAGTAGAGACGGGGTTTCACCGTGTTAGCCAGGATGGTCTTGATCTCCTGACCTCATGATCTGCCCGCCTCGGTCTCCCAAAGTGCTGGGATTACAGGCGTGAGCCACCGCACCTGGCCAACTTCATATTGCTTTTACATTTTTTCCCCTTGGCTTGTATATCTTCTTATTTAATTTTAAGAGTAGTTTTTATATTCTGTATATACATTTCTTGCAGATAAAATAGAGTCTATACTTTTTTTCAGACAGAGTCTCGTTCTGTTGCCTAGGCTGGAGTGCAGTGGCACAATCTTGGCTCATTGCAACCTCTACCTTGCAGATTCAGGCAATTCTCCTGTCTCAGCCTCCCAAGTAGCTGGGACTACAGATATGCGCCACCATACCCAGTTAATTTTTGTATTTTTAGTAGAGACAGGGTTTCACTATGTTGGCCAGGCTGGTCTCGAACTCCTGACCTCAAGTGATTCCCCCACCTTGGCCTCCCAAAGTGCTGGAATTACATGTGTGAGCCACCATGCTTGGCCCAGAGTCTACTTTTGACCATGCCTTTTTGCTGGATTGAGAGGAGTCAGAGGTAGTGGTAAGATAAACAGGCCATTGTAGTCACCAAGGAGAGAGATGGTAGTGTCTTAGACTAGAATGCGGGTTTAGATGGAGGAAAGTAGGTGAATTTTAAAATTATTTTTAAAAAAGATTTCAAGGGATTCTGGGTCTACTTGGTTTTCCTTTTGTCTTCTGAATGTCTATATATATATGTATGTTTATATACATATATAAATATGTGTGTGTGTGTATATATATATATATGTATATTTTTAAAACCTGAATCACTTCTATGCTTAAATTAACTACAGGAGAATGTCTCAGGAACCCACAACATACTCCCTTTTCCTATTCCTTTTTCTGAGTCATGGAGTGTCGAGTCATACAGTGCCAAATTCCAGGCAGGGTAAGTCCTGAGGGAAGAATCACCCTTTGTGGTTTCCACACAGTTTAGGGAATGCGGTGGGATAGATACATTAGGTACATGATGCTGTAAGTTGTTTTTTTTGGGGGGGGTGAATGTGTGCATGTATGATTTTTCAGGATTATTCTAAGAGGATTTTTCAAGCCACTGTTTTCTCAGAGTGGACAGTTATAATTCAAATTCACTAAAAATTTCCCTTATGAGTGGCTTTCTGGGGCTTTTCCCCTAACCTGTATTTGTAGTTTTGAAGGTCACACAATTCAATTCTAGTTATACATTCAATGGCTTTCTTACAGATTTGCATCCATTGTTGCAAAAAATGGCGGTGAGTATTCTATTTTCTCTTAATCAGAATCCCCTCTACTGGAATTGCCAACTTTTGGATGTTATACTTGATGTTATCTCTTTGCCTTTTAGGAAGAAATAATAGATGGAAGCTATCTGAATGGTAATGTGCCCCCTTGGTCTCCACTTGCTTCTTCTAAGAATTTCAAACAGAATGCGGCTGTGATCTCTCTGGAATGATTCCTTTTAAAGATGTCTTTTCATTTTATTCCCATTGTAGCACTGCTGGATCTCATACAGTTTCAAAGGTAACCTGCCCTAGAGGAGAGGGGAAGGGATGGGATAGATTTTTAATAAAAATTCTTAATGGAAGTCTCTTAATTGTAAAAAGTAATATGTGCTCATTACAAAAAATGTCAATCAATGCACAATGTTTTAAAAGTCAACACCCTTGCTCCACAGACATCATTCCTCCTCACTCTAGCATAAGAGCCGATTTTTTTTTTTTTTTTTTTTAACGGAGTTTCACTCTTGTTGCCCAGGCTGGAGTGCAGTGGTGCTATCTTGGCTCACTACTGCAACCTCTACCTCCGGGGTTCAAGCAATATTCCTGCCTCAGCGTCCTGAGTAGCTGGGATTACAGACACCCATCACCACACTCGGCTAATTTTTGTATTTTTAGTAGAGATCGGTTTTCACCATGGTGGCCAGGCTGGTCTCAAACTCCTGACCTCAGGTGATCTGCCCACCTCAGCCTCCTAAAGTCTGGGATTATAGGCATTAGCCACTGTGCCCGGCCTAAGAGCTGAAATGTATTGAGTGCTTTCTATGTAGTGGGTATTGTACTAAGTGCTTGGTATAGAAACAATCTAATCCTCACAAGTGCCACACAAGGTAGGTCCTGTTGTTATCCCATTGCACACAACGGTGAAACTGAGATCCAGGAAGGGTAAATCAAGGCCACACAACTAGCATGTGAACCAGTGGCCTGGCTCCAGGACCCATTCCCTTTACTTTTATGCTATAAGCTGCATATAGAGAGATACCAGGGACATGGGGCAGGGAGGTAGGTAGTGTGGAAATGCCAATATTAATGAACAATTCTAATATGATGAGTACTATGAAGGAGAAGAAATAGGGGTCTTGGGGCCCCATGTCAGGGATACCCAGTTATGTTGAAGTGAAAGATCCCCATAGCCACTCCTTTCCCTAAGATAACACCAATGGATACTTTTGGATGTGTTCTTTCAGTCTAAGTATTTTATTTATTAATTTAACCATCCATCCATCCATCAATCCATTCATCCGTCTCTTTATAAGATTACAGGCTGGGCACGGTGGCTCATGCCTGTAATTCCTGCACTTTGGGAGGCCGAGGTGGGCAGATCACGAGGTCAGGAGTTGGGGACCAGCCTGGCCAACATAATGAAACCCTGTCTCTACTAAAAGTACAAAAAAATTAGCCAGGCATGGTGTTGCATGCCTGTAGTCCCAGCTACTTGGGAGGCTGAGGCAGGAGAATCACTTGAACCCGGGAGGCAGAGGTTGTAATAAGCCAAGATTGAGCCACTGCACTACAGCCTGGGCAACAGAGTGAGACTCTGTCTCAAAACAAACAAACAAGCATAAGATTAAAAAAGGCTATTCATAGGCTGGGCATGGTGGCTCATCCCTGTAATCCCAGCACTTTGTGAGGCCACGTTGGGAGGATCGCTTAAGGCCAGGAGTTCCAGCCCAGCCCAGCCAACATGGCAAAATTCAGTCTCTACTAAAAATATAAAAATGAGCTGGGTGTGGTGGTGCACACCTGTAATCCAGCTACTTGGGAAGCTGAGGTAGGAGAATCGCTTGAACCTAGGAGGCGGAGGTTGCAGTGAGCCGAGATTGCACCACTATATTCCAGCCTGGGTGACAGAGTGAGACTCTGTCTCAAAAAAAAAAAAAAAAAAAAACAAAAAGAAAAGGCTATTCATGAGCATCTACTGTGTGTTGGGCACTACCTTATGCAGTTTTCATGTGTGAACACATTTTAATCTCACAGTTGTTAGCCATATTTCATAGAAAGGGAAACTGAGGCACAAAAAATTTAGCAAATTGTCTCAAGCCACACAGCTAAGTGATGAAACTAGGATTCAAATCCAGTTTGGAGTCCACACGCTTAACTATGCTATTCCAGCCTCTCATGGTAGACGTAGCATCTGCTTTTTAAATGTACATCTTTCTAACTCAATCAGTTTGGATTGTAGTCAATCTAAGTGGATTGTTACGGGAATTAGAATATTGCATACAGCTTAGAAATTTGGGAAATGGCTTTGAGAGAATGGGATCCAGGCAGATTCCTAGAATTGGAAACTCTCCTATCACTGTGCCTGGTTAAGAAAATTTTACTTCAGGCTGGGCATGGTGGCTCACTCCTGTAATCCCAGCACTTTGGGAGGCAAAGGTGGGAGGATTGCTTGAGCCCAGGAGTTTGAGACCAGCCTGGGCAACATAGTGAGACCCCATCTCTACAAAAAATAGACAAAATTAGCTGGGTGTGGTGGCATGCACCTGTGATCCCAGCTGCTTGGGTGGCTGAAGTTGGAAGATCGCTTGGGCTGGGGAGATTGAGGCTGCAGTGAGCCGTGATTGCGCAACAGAGCAAGACCCTGTTAAAAAAAAAAAGAAAAGATAAAAGAAAGAAAGAAAGAAAGAAAGAAAAGAAAAGAAAAAAAGAAAGAAAAGAGAAACCTCCCACTTCCAAGCACAAAGTTTCTAACACCCCTGGTCCATCCTGACCTGTCCCCTGGGCACTTAGCTAGTACAGTAGTGCTTGTAGGAGAATCTGTCATTGTGATGTTTTCCCATCTGTCTTCAACTGAAGCTCCCACGTGTGGATGGATGACCTGTCCCACAGAGTTCTGGCCTATCTGAATTCCCGGAATGTTGCCTTCACCATCTCCAGCTTGCAGGTGTGTACCTGAGACCCATCTGTATGTTCCTATCCCAGTGCTCAGGGATTGCAAACTCAGGGGCCAGGTAAGTTGGAGAAGTGGGCTGGATGTAGAGATAGTCGTTACTTCTGCAAGGAAAAAGGTTCTGTCCAGTTTTTCTTGAAACATGATATAAGCTATTTTGTCTCTCTTTCATTTTTCCACCTTTGATGGAGACATGGTATATTAGGGCATAGGCTGAGCTGCTATAACAAAAAGACCCCCAGATGACAGCAGTTCAAACAGTTTAGTTAGTTTCTTTCTCATATAATAGTCCAGAGCTAAGTAGGAGAGTCACAGAGAAAAGGCAGCTCTATTCCATAAGGTTACCCAAGGACCCAGGTTCCTTTTATCTTTTTGCTTTGTCATCTCCTGGGGAGTTATTGCCCATGTGGTGGAAACACCACATCCCTTCTCCAATCCAGGGGAGGGGTGGGAAGAAGACAAGGGTAAGCATCTTCTCTTCTGAGGATATGACTTGCAAGTTACACAATTCCCTCTGCACACATTAGCTTGGCTCACACACCATAGTCGCATCTTACTGCAAAGGAGACATGTACCCAACTAAAAGTTGAAGGGTTCAATTGATGAAGAGCAGTGAGAGAGTGGATATTTGGATATAGTGATCAGTCTTCCTACCATGCGTCCAAGAAATGTATTTTTTCCTCTTTTAACTCTACTGTAATGAAAACAATAGCACAAGCGTGTTGATAGGTGGCAAAGGATATTTGCCTTAAGGGGCAATAGGGCTCATGCCTGCGGTGGTGACTGCAGTGAACTGCACAGCACCTGCCCGACTATTAGCCTAGTGTGGCATGTTGTGTCTTTTTCATCACACTGTGGATAACACAGAAAATTGGAGAAAAATTTTTTCAGTATTGAGAAACAATTATTCAGTTTAGCAAAAGGCCATTTATGTCATTAATTAATGAATAAAGTTCTGACATATGTCTTCATTGTTTCCATTTTCAGTTGCGTTTTAATGAAAATGGAAACATCAACCAACATTGATGTCACAAATATACTCAGAGAGCTTGTTGTCTGCCAGGTCCCAGGACAGCCATTAGCTGGAGGTGGCTGTTGGCCCCACATGGCATCTGCTTTTCTTCTCTTCATCAGTCAGGGCAACTGAAGGAGAAGCAATGCTTGCCCCCTTTCTCTAGCAGTAATGGATACTCATGAGATGTATCTACTTTAACCTGATATATCTCTTCCTGTGTATATACCATATTCATTTATTCATTCAATATCTACTGAGTTAACAACTGCTTTCTGCCAGGCATGGCTCCAGACACTGAGGTCTCAGTAGAGAACAAGACAGTCATGATACTACCCACAGGACCTTTCATTTTAGGGGTGAGGCTCTAAGTAAGCCATTATTCACCTTGGTCAAGATAGAGAATAATAGCTGGCACTATTGAGCACTTACTGTGTGCTAGCCACTATCAAAAACACTTTACACACTGAATCCTCATAATAACCCTATGTGGTAAATTCTCTTATTGCCTCCATTTTGCAGAGAAAATTGAGGCCCAGAAGAAGTGTTGCTGATTTAGCAAATAAAAATACAGATGTGGCTCTGCATGGTGGCTCATGCCTGTAATCCCAGCACTTTGAGAGACATAAGTGGGAGGACTGCTTGATACCAGGAGTTGGAGACAAGCCCTGGCAACATAGTGAGACCCTGTCTCTACAAAAACAAACAAACAAGCAAACAAACAAAAAATTAGCTGAGTGTGGTGGCGTGGCCTGTAGTCCCAGCTACTTGGAAAGCTGAGGCAGGAGGATTGCTTGAGCCCAAGAGTTTGAGGTTACAGTGAGCTATGATCATACCACTGCATTCCAGCCTAGGCAACCGAGAAAGACCCCGTCTCTAAAACAAAAACAAAAAACAGATGTCCAATTTCATTTGAATTTCAGATAAATAATGAGTGATTTTTTTTTTTTTTTTTTTTTTTTGAGACAGAGTCTCTCTCTGTTGCCCAGGCTGGAGTGCAGTGCAGTGGTGCCACCTCAGCTCACCTCAACCTCCGCCTCCCGGGTTCAAGTGATTCTCCTGCCTCAACCTCCTGAGTAGCTGGGACTACAGGTGCATGCACCATGCCTGGCTAATTTTTGTATTTTTAGTAGAGATGGGGTTTCACCATGTTGGCTAGGATGGTCTTGATCTCTTGACCTCATGATCCACCCGCCTTGGCCTCCCAAAGTGCTGGGATTACAGGCATGAGCCACCGCGCCTGGCCCCTCACTTTTACATGTTGGCGGCTAATGAGGAAATTTGGAGCTGGCCCAACCAGACTGCTGGCCACCAGTTGTGGTCTCTGCAGGGAATGAGGTGGCCGGGCTGGGCCGCTGGCCATGGTGCTGACCATGTGCTCCTGCTCTTTCTGTTCTCACCGACTCTCCCAACACCCCCAATACAGGCAGCCATGGAAAACCACCTGGAGCAGCGTCTGCACCAACCCCAGAAGCTGCTGGAGGATCTGAGGAAGACAGACGCCCAGCAGTTCCGCACTGCCATGAAATGCCTCTTAGAAGACAAGAAGGACCTCTTGGTGAGGCGCCCTTGGCATCCCGGGGATAGAGGAAGTCCAGCACCACGTGGTGTTGTTGAATTGAATAAAATGGAGCCTGACTTAGGCCTTGGCCCTTCATTGTCTTTTCCTCTCTCCTTCTGCCTCCTCCAACCCCCTGGGAGCTTTTAGGATCTAAGTTTTCTCACTTACTTTCTCCAAAGTTAAAATGAAGAGCCTTATAATTTTTTATTTTATTTTTGTTTTAGACAGAGTCTTACTCTGTCACTCAGGCTGGAGTGCAGTGGCACAATCTCAGCTCACTGCAACTTCTGCCCCCTGGGTATAAGTGATTCTTGTGCCTCAGCCTCCTAAGTAGCTGGGATTACAAGTGTGTGCCACCATGCTTGGCCAATTTTTGTATTTTTAGTAGAGATGAGATTTTACCAAGCTGGTCTCAAACTCCTGGCCTCAAGTGATCTGCCTGCCTTGGCCTCCTAAAGTGCTGGGATTACAAGTGTGAGCCACCATGCCTGGCCTAATTCATATTTTTGTGAGTACTAAGAAATGAGGGGTCCTAATTGAGGATCTGAGGATCTCCTGATCGTTTGGGTCAATAAACATCCACTAATAAAAATTACTAGGCACCAGTGGACACAGAGATCCTTCTGCCCTCAAGGAGCTCACAGTCTGGATGGGAGACAAAAAACAGAAACAGTTAATTTCCACAAAATGAGGTTAGTGATCCAAGAATATCACAAAGCAAGGCCTCTGAGACCGTAAAAACTGGGACTTAAAAAAGGTAAGTCATTTGCTCAGGACATACAGATAATGGAGGCCCTGGGATTTGAACCTGGGAATGTCTGACCCTAGTACCCAGGGGATTAACCTGTAGGATTGTCATGAGAATTAATCGGATGATGCATGTTTGCTCCAAGCTTGGCACAGTAGAGTCAATGCTCAGTAAAATGGAGGCTTTTTTTTTTTCTTAGAGACAGGGGCTCGCTCTGTCATCCAGCCTGGAGTGCAGTGGTGTAGTTATAGCTCACTGCAGCCTTGATATCCTGAGCCCAAGTGATCCTCCCACCTCAGCCTCTCAAGCAGCTAGGACTACAGGTGTGCACCAGCGCACCCAGCTAATTTTAAAAAATTTGTTTTATAGGGATGGGATCTCCCTATGTTGCCCAGGCTGGTCTCAAACTCCTGGGCTCAAGTGATCCACTTGCCTTGGCCTCCCAACGTGCTGGGGTTATAGATGTGAGCCACTGCGCCAGGCCAATCAGTCCTTTTCTAAAGCTCCCCAGATGGGCTGGGCATGGTGGCTCATACCTGTAACCCTAACACTTTGGGTGGTT
This sequence comes from Piliocolobus tephrosceles, assembly GCF_002776525.5. Classification (NCBI taxonomy): domain Eukaryota; kingdom Metazoa; phylum Chordata; class Mammalia; order Primates; family Cercopithecidae; genus Piliocolobus; species Piliocolobus tephrosceles. The sequence continues at coordinate 20,820,672 of NC_045450.1, forward strand.
GTAGGCAGATTGCTTGAGCCCAGTAGTTTGAGACCAGCCTGGGCAACATGGCGAAACTCCATCACTACAAAAAACAGCTGAGCATAGTGGTGTGTGCCTGTGGTCCCAGCTACTTGGGAGGCTGAGGTGGGAGCATTGCTCAAGCCCAGGAGGTTGAGGCTGCAGTGAGCTATAATCACACCACTGCACTGCAGCCTGGGTGACAGAGCAAGACCTTGTCTCAACATTAAAATCAAACTTTAAAAAAGCTCCCCAGGTGATTCTGATGTGCACCCAGAGGTGAGAACCACGGGCTTGGAGGAAAGACACATGGGTCCCTTTAATGCATTATAGAGTTTGGTTCAAGATGACCTGGGGGCACATAAGGGAGGGAAATCTGATTTGAAGGAGGAAGTTGGAGGGATCAGAGACTTCACCAAGGAGATGGCAATGGAGCCCAGCCTTAAAGGATGAGCTAGATTTCACCAGAAAAAGGAGAGATGCAGAATTCCAGGTAGACCAAGGGCCTGAGTTATGCTGGTCCGGTGTATCTGGAGAGTGGGAAGGTTCCAGAGTGAGTGGAACAGATAAAGGCCTTGACTTTGTTCTGCAGGGAATGGAAAGCTCTAGAAGTTTCAATATAGCAGCATGATGTTAAACAGCGATCCTGACTTTCCCCACTGTTGCAATGTGTGGTCCCTCCCAGGGCTTCTAAATTGAGAGGCAGTTCTCAAGCTGACCCTGGCTTTTCTCATTGCTTTAGGACCTGAAAGACATCATCATCGACTTAGGAGAGATTCGAGAACGAGCCTTGCAGAGCCCTGGCGTGAACCGCAGCCTGTTTCTCATCACACTAGAGAGGTGTTTCCAGGTGATGAACTCCCTGGAGTGTGTGGAGATCCTGGGCAAGGTGCTGAGGGGGTCCTCAGGCAGCTTTCTCCAGCCAGACATCACAGAGCGGCTCCCTCGGGACCTGCGCGAGGATGCCTTTAAGAACCTGTGAGTGGTTTCTCCCACAAATTTTTTTTTTTTTTTTTTTTTTTTTGAGATGGAGTTTCACTCTGTCACCCAGGCTGGAGTGCAGTAGCGCAATCTCGGCTCACTGCAACCTCTGCCTCCCAGGTTCAAGTGAGTCTCCTGCCTCAATTCCAAGTAACTGGGACTACAGGGGCTCCTATCACACCCAACTAATTTTTGTATTTTTGTAGAGATGGAATTTCACCATGTTGGCCAGACTGGTCTGGAACTCCTGACCTCAAGTGATTTACCTGCCTTGGCCTCCCAAAGTGCTGGGATTACAGGCGTGAGCCACCACACTAGCTACTCCCACCTTCTTAACTCATCATGCTATCCTTCAGGGGCTGTAGTGAGAATTCAAAGAGGTATCACCTAGCAGCAGGGAGAAGGTAGGTGGGGACAGGTTTATATGCATGTTTTGGAGCAAAAGCTTAAAATCTGTAGTTAGGCTGGGTGTGGTAGCTCACGCCTGTGATCCCAGCACTTTGGGAAGCAGAGGTGAGTGGATCATGAGGTCAGCAGTTCGAGACCAGCCTGGCCAACATGGTGAAACTGTGTCTCTACTAAAAATACAAAAATTAACCAGGTATGGTGGCGGGTGCCTGTAATCTCAGTTATTTGGGAGGCTGAGGCAGGAGAATCACTTGAACCTGGGAGTTGGAGGTTGCAGTGAGCCAGGATTGCGCCACTGCATTCCAGCCTGGGCGACAGAGTGAGACTCCGTATCAAAACAAAAACAAAAGCAAAACAAAACAAAAAAACACATAAACAAATACAGTGGGAAAAAAGTGTCACTAAATCCTAGCTAGATATGTTGCTTGCTTAAGTGTGTTAGTCAGATTGGGCTGCTATAACAAAAATACCATAGACTATGTGGCTAATAAACAACAAGCGTTTATTTCTCATGGTTCTGGAGACTGGGAAGTCCAAGATCAAGGTACTGGCAGACTCGGTGTCTGGTGAGGGCTCACTTTCTGGTTTATAGGTGGCACCTTCTCTCTGTGTCCCCTTGTGGTGGAAGGGGTGAGCAAGCCCTCTGGGATCTCTTTTATAAGGGCACTAATCCCATTCATGAGGTTTCCAGCCTCATGAACTAATCACTTCCTCAAAACTCCACCTCTTAATACCGTCATGTTGGGAGTTAGGATTTCAACACATGAAATTTGGGGAAATGCAAACTTTCAGTCCACAGCACCAATGCTGTGAACCTGGGTCTTGTTCTATTGATGTAAAAACAGTCTGAGTGTGTTTGAAAGACTCATTGGCACTGAACTGAGACCTTCTTGAGGGACAGCAGAAGGAGTGACAGAGCATTGAAAAAGGAGGACTTTTCTCCTTTTGAGATGCCATGCCAGCGTATGTTGGTTACAGCCAGCCCTGCATGAAATTGCTCTTTGATGTAAACCAAATTCGAGGATTGGGTCTAGGACTTGAAGGGCCATAGGCATTGCAACCACCGCCAACTTCCTCCTTTATACTAATCATAGTACTTTATGGCCATAAAACACTCTTTCTTTTTTTTTTTTTTTTTTGAGACGGGGTCTTGCTCTGTCACCTAGGTTGGAGTGCAGTGGCACGATCTTGGCTCACTGCAAGCTCTACCTTCCGGGTTCAAGCGATTCTCCTGCCTCAGCTTCCCGAGTAGCTGGGACTACAGGCACCCGCCACCATGCCTGGCTAATTTTTTGTATTTTTAGTGGAGACGGGGCTTCACCATGTTAGCCAGGATGGTCTGGATCTCCTGGCCTTGTGATCTGCCCACCTCAGCCTCCCAGAGTGCTGGGATTACAGGCGTGAGCCACCGCACCTGACCATAAAACACTCTTTCTAAATCTAAAAATGATTTAGAACAAGGAAAAGCCCAATATGATGATAACAATGTGGGAGATTCCTTTTATCTTTTGCAGCCAAAGGGCAGTAGGTGAAACAGACAGTATACTGACTTCATCTTTTCTCTAGGGTGTCAGTTTTTTTCACTAAGATGTATATACATGAAACCCTTTTGCTCTGCAGGCTATTACACTATTCTTTTTAAATTCAGTGTCTCCTCCCTCCGCCATTCATTCAGGTTGTGGAAGAGAACATCATTGGAGAGAGAGTTTATTGGTTACTGCTTACCTGAGTGAGCAGTAAACCCAAGTGGCAGAAAAACCCATTCAAACTGGCTTGAAGCAAAAAGGGTATTATTGGAACATGTAATTGAATAGTTTTAGGCGTAGGGCTGACTTCAGACACAGCTGGATCCAGAGACTCAAATGATGCCATCGGGAACATCTTTGGCTCTTTATCTTATATGCTGAAAACCACTGAATTGTGTACTTTATTTATTTATTTTATTTTTTGAGACGGAGTTTCCCTCTTGTTGCCCAGGCTGGAGTGCAATGGTGCCCTCTCAATTCACTGCAACCTCCACCTCCCAGGTTCAAGTGATTCTCCTGTCTCAGCCTCCAAAGTAGCTGGGATTACAGGTGTATGCCACCATGCCTATCTCATTTTTGTATTTTTAGTAGAGACACAGTTTCATCATATTGGTCAGGCTGGTCTCGAACTCCTGACCTCAGGTAATGTGCCCGTCTTGGCCTCCCAAATTGCTGGGATTACAGGTGTAAGCCACAGTGCCTGGCTGAATTCTGTACTTTAAATGGGTGAATTGTAAGGTGTGTGAATTATATCTCAACAGTTGTCCCCCACCTCCCCCAAAAAGGACCAAGAGGTGAGGAAGTGGAGACAACATGTATGGAATATTCTTTGGAAGGTGTTTAGCTGTGAAGGGGAAGAGGAAAATGGGAAAAATAGCTACATATAGCTAAGGAGTGTGTGTGGGGGGGTATTTTTTATTATTAAGTTCTGGGGTACACGTGCAGGATGTGCAGGTTTGTTACATAGGTAAATGCGTGCCATGGTGGTTTGCTGTACCTATCAACCCATCACCTAGGTGTTAAGTCCAGCATGCATTAGCTATTTTTCCTAATGCTCTCCCTTCCCCCATCCTGCCCCCCAATAGGCCCCAGTGTGTGTTGTTCCCCTCCCTGTGTCCATGTGATCTCATTGTTCAGCTTCCACTTATAAGTGAGAACATGGGGAGTTTCATTTTCTGTTCCTGTGTTAGTTTGCTGAGGATAATGGCTTCCAGGTCCATTCATGTCCCTGCAAAAGACATGATCTTATTCATTTTTATGGCTGCATAGTATTCCATGGTATATATGTACCACATTTTCTTTATCCAGTCTATTATTGATGGGCATTTGGGTTGACTACATGTCTTTGCTATTGTGAATAGTGCTGCAATGAACATGTGTGCATTTATCTTTGTGACAGAATGATTTATATTTTTTTTGGTATATACCCGGTAATGGGATTCTGGGTCAAATGGTATTTCTAGTTCTAGATCTTTGAGGAATCGCTACACTGTCTTCCACAATGGTTGAACTAATTTACATTCAGGATAGGGAAGGGTTTTTTTTTTTATGCTTTTATGTTATAGGGTACACGTGCACAACATGCAGGTTTGATACATAGGTATACATGTGCCATGTTGGTTTACTGCACCCATCAACTCATCATTTACATTAGGTATGTCTCCTAATGCTATTCCTCCCCCAGCCCTCCACCCCCGGACAGGCCCTGGTGTGTGATGTTCCCCTCCCTGTGTCCAAGTGATCTCATTGTTCAATTCCCACCTATGAGTAAGAACATGCAGTGTTTGATTTTCTGTTCTTGTGATAGTTTGCTGAGAATGATGGTTTCCAGCTTCATCCATGTCCCTGCAAAGGACATGAAGTCACCCTTTTTTATGGCTGCATAGTATTCCATGGTATATATGTGCCACATTTTCTTAATCCAGTCTATCATTGATGGACATTTGGGTTGGTTCCAAGTCTTTGCTGTTGCGAATAGTGCAGCAATAAACATACATGTGCATATGTCTTCATAGTAGCATGATTTATAATCCTTTGGGTATATACCCAGTAATAGGATTGCTGGGTCAAATGGTACTTCTGGTTCTAGATCCTTGAGGAATTGCCACACTGTCTTCCACAATGGTTGAATCAATTTACACTCCCACCAACAGTGTAAAAGCGTTCCTATTTCTCCACATTTAGGAGAGGGAAGGGTTTTAACACAAGACAGCTTTGGGTCACATTTGCTGTTGTGACTCCCTCTTTAAAGTGGCCCCCACCTGCTTGTTATTAATTGATGCCCGTGTTTGTGTCATTTAGATCTGCAGTGTTCAAAGATCTCTACGACAAAACCTCGGCTCATTCCCAGAGAGCTCTCTATTCCTGGATGAGTGGGATATTGCAGACATCCTCCAATGCCACTGGTGAGCCTGTACTTGGAGGTGGGATCACTTTCTGGGGGAAGAATATCTTCAAAAGAGGTGCTTCATCTCCGAAAACATGGATTTGATGTTGTTCTCTTCTGATTTTTACTACCTCCCACCACTTCGAAAAACAGTTTGATGTGGCTTATGGAGTAAAACACATACCCCATTTTGTTAATGCAATTTGCACATGTGGAAGTCTCTGATATAATGATGTGTCTGTATTTCTGTATTTCACAATCTATGTTGTGTCTTATTTTTTTAGTGGAATATAAATAATGATGGTAACTTAGATTCCATGTGAACCTTGAATAGGGTTACAAGTTCAAAATCTGTATTAAAAAATCTATATTAAAATGAGAGAAGAGGCTGGGCACGGTGGCTCTCACCTGTAATCCCAGCACTTGGGAGGCCGAGGCAGGAGGATTGTCTGAGGTCAGGACTTTGAGGCCAGTCTGACCAACATGGTGAAACCCTATCTCTACTAAAAATACCAAAATTAGCTGGGCATGGTGGTGGGCACCTGTAATCTCAGCTACTCAGGAGGCTGAGGCAGGAGAATCACTTCAACCGGGGAGGCAGAGATTGCAGTGAGCTAAGATGGTGCCAGCCATTGCACTCCAGCCTGGGCAACAGAGCAAGATGCTGCCTCAAAAAAAAAAAAAAAAAAAGAGAGAGAGAGAGAGACAGAGAGAGAAGAGAATTTTGTTAGGAAATCTAGGCAATAAAGCACAGAAATTTAACTCTGAGGATCCTGGCAACCAAAGCAGGTAGGTCAGGATTTGTTTATTTGATGGATGTTGATTAAAGCCTCCTTGTGTCCTAGAGCAGTCAAATTCATAGAGACAGAAATTAGAATGGTGGTAGAGTTTCAATTTTGCAAGGTGCAAAAAATTCTGGATATGGCTGGTGGTGATGGTTGCACAATAATGTGAATGTGAATTATACACTTAAAAATGGGGCCTGGTGGGCCGGGTGCGGTGGTTCATGCCTGTAATCCTGGCACTTTGCGAGGCTGAGGCAGGCGGATCAACTGAGATCAGGAGTTCGAGACCAGCCTAGCCAACATGGAGAAACCCCCTCTCTACGATAAATACAAAAAATTAGCCTAGTATGGTGGTGTGTGTCTATAACCCCAGCTATTGGGAGGCTGAGGCAGGAGAATCACTTGAACCCAGGAGGCAGAGGTTGCAGTGAGCTGAGATCATGCAATTGTACTGCATCTTGGGTGACAGAGTGAGACTCTGTCTCAAAAAAAAAGAAAAGAAAAGAAAATTGGGGCCGAATGCGGTGGCTCACGCCTGTGATCCCAACACTTTGGGAGGCTGAGACGGGCGGATCACTTGAGGTTAGGAGTTTGAGAGCAGCCTGGCCAACATGGCGAAACTCTGTCTTTACCAAAAAAAATTAAAAAAAGCCAGGCATGGCGGCGCACGCCTGTGGCCCCAGCTACTTAGGAGGCTGAGGCGGGAGAATCGCTTGAACCCAGGAGGCAGAAGTTGCAGTGAGCTGGGATTGTACCACTGCACTCCAGCCTGTGTGATGGAGTGAGACCCTGTCTCAAAAAAACAAAAACAAAAACAAAACAGAGATAGAAAAGAATGGCTATATAGATTAGCAGTACAAACAATTTCTCAGATAGCTTCAATTTGTTAACCTTTAATGTCAGTAATGTAAACAGAATAAACTTTTTAAAAGCCCCCTATCAATAGCTAAAGATAGAGAAGGAAACAAAACAAAGTCTCTGCTCTTATGGCCCTATTGTTTTATTGTGGGAGGGTTGGTGGAGAAAAGATTTTAAACATGTAAGTAAATAGAGAGAGAGAGAGAGAGAGAGAGAACTTAGAAATTTAGATACTGGTAGCTGCTATGAAGAAAATAAAATAGTTTGTTGAGATGGAGTCTTACTCTGTCATCCAGGCTGGAGTGCAGTGGCACAATTTTGGCTCACTGCAACCTTTGCCTCCCGGGTTCAAGTGATTCCCTTGTCTCAGCTCCCGAATGGCTGAGATTATAGGTGCCTGCCACCATGCCCAGCTAATTTTTGTATTTTTAGTAGAGATGTGATTCCTCCATGTTGGCTAGGCTGGTTTTGAACTCCTGACCTCAAGTGATCCACCTGGCTTGGCCTCCCAAAATGCTGGGATTACAGGCATGAGCCACTGCACCCAGTCAGAAAGGATTATTATAGGTACTTTAGACTAGAAGAGCGCTTGGCAAATGTTTTCTGTAAAGGACCAGGTAAATATTTTAGGCTTTGTAAGCCCACCATCTCTGCCTCAACTATTCAGCTCTGACATTGCATCTTGAAAATAGCTGTAGTCAATAGATGAATGAGCATGCCTGTGTCCCAGTAAAGCTTTTTTTATGGATGCTGAAATTTGAAATTTGTATAACTTTCATGTGTCACCAAATAGGATTTTTCTTTTGATTTTCCTTTCAGCCATTTAAAAAATGTAAAAATGAGGCAGGGGGCAGTGGCTCATGCTTGTAATCCTAGCACTTTGGGAGGCCCAGGCAGGAGGATTGCTTGAAGCCAAAAGTTCAAGACCAGCCTAGGCAACATAGCAAGACCCCATCTTTTAAAAAATTTTTAAAAAATTAGCCGGTGTGCTGGTACATGCCTGTAGTCCCAGCTACTCTGGAGGCTGAGGCGGGGAGGATCCCTTGAACCCAGGAGTTTGAGGCTGCAGTGAGCCATGATGGCGCAACTGGACTCCAGCCTGGGAGACAGAGCGAGACCTTGTCTCTAAAAAAACTCCAAAATAATAAATGTAAAAACCATTTTTGGCTCACAGGCTGTATAAAAACAGGTGGCGGACTGAGTTTGCCCCATGGACCAGTTTGCTAACTCTTGGACTAAGGAATCAGGGAAGACCTCTCAAATGGGTGACATTTGAATCAAGACCAAAATGAGGAGATGGAACCAGTCATGTAAGGCTCTGGAGAAAGGGCATCCCAGAGAGAGATCCCAGGAAATACAAAGGCCCTGAGATGGGAATGAGCTCTGTGTGGGGAAAACATAAGGAGAGCAGATGGGGCTGGAGGATGGGGAATGCCAATCAATCCTTTTCCTGGAATTCAGCTCTAAGATTTGTGCATAATGAACATTAAACAAGATCGTAATCAAAGTCTCAAATGCATAGTAGAATTCCCTCTGCCTGGTGCATAATTATGGCCTCCAGGAATCGGAGTCTCACACTGGGTAACCATGAGAAAGCCACTCAACCTTCAGACTTCTCTGTCTTTATTGCCAGAGTTTAATTAGGCACAGACTTTGCTTCTAAAATTCCTATACGGTTTGCTTCATTATTAAACTACAGTGAGTTAAAATTAATTCTGTTAGGACTTATTTATTTATTTATTTTTTCATGAAGTCCCTTGAGGGAACTGGAGATATGGTGGCTGTTAAAAATATCCCAACCTTGCTGGCCAGGCATGGTTGCTTACACCTGTAATCCTAGCATTTTGGAAGGCTGAGGAAGGAGGATTGCTTGAGGTCAGGAGTTTAAGGCCAGCCTGGGCAATGTACTGAGACCCCTCTCTCTACAAAAAAAATTGAAAGATTAGCCAGGTGTGGTGGTGTGTGCCTGCAGTCCTAGCTACTAGGAAGGCTGAGGCAAGAGTTCGAGGCTTCAGTGAGTTATGATCATCCCACTGCGCTCCAGCCTGGATAACAGAGGAAAAAGAAAATCCCAAGCTTGGGGATGATTGATCTGTGGAAATAGAGTTCATGCTTAGTAATTAGTTAAAAAATAAACAACTCAGCTTGGTTTTTTGTGAATGTGTGGTTCTAGCCTCAAAATTTTCTAGCCCTCTATATAGGCAAGGCAAATGTCCAGGGTCCCCATCTAGAGGATCATAGGAGTCTGCCTGTGTCACCCCAACATCGTTGATTTCTGGTTTGGGGGAGGCACTCCATATGTTCTTGTGAATCAGTCCATACAAAAGTTATTTCTCCATCTCATTTGGGCATCTGTTATTGCCCAGGGCTTCTGCAAATAGCTCTTGGTGTTAGAGTCATTGCACACTGTAAATGCTCCCCACTTCTTTCATTTTCCCCAAATGCCTCCAATACAATGTCGATGTGTGTAAATGTCTTCTGCTAAAGAACTGGGGAGCACTGGCAGTCAATTCCAGCTCAGTGAAACTTGAAGTCTGATCCTAGACTTGATATATATATATTTTTTTTATTATTTTATTTTATTTTATTTTGAGACAGTCTGGCTCTGTCACTCAGGCTGGAGTGCAGTGGCACAGTCTCAGCTCACTGCAACTTCTGCTTCCCGGGTGCAAGCGATTTTCCTGCCTCAGCTTCCTGAGTAGCTGGGACTACAGGCGTGCGCCACCATGCCTGGCTAATTTTTGTATTTTTAGTAGAGATGGGTTTTCACCATGTTGGCCAGTATGGTCTCAATCCCCTGACCTCGTGATCCACCTGCCTTGGCCTCCCAAAGCACTGGGATTACACGCGTGAGTCACCACACCCAGCCAACTTGATGGTTTTTAAAGTTCCACTGACATCTCAGTGATGGGGAATTTCAAAAGCCAGAACAGGGTATCAGAGAGAGTCCTCTGGGAATTCAGTGGAGGGAGAAAATACTTCTCGTGAAGGAGATAAGAGAAGACTTTAAGAGAGAGGAAAATTTGAGCTTGATCTTCAAGTAGGATTTAGATGCAGAAGGGTTAAGGAAAAGCATTGTAGGTGGTGAAAGGGGCCAAGGCCAGCCAAGGTTTGGAGAATGTTTTGGGGGGTTACAAGTAGTTTGGTTTGGTTCAAGGATAGTAACATGGTGATAATCAGTGAGGATGATCATTATTAGTGGTAGTGAGGCAAGAGAGTCAAACATATTTCATGTTGCCAGATTATTATTATTATTAGACAGAGTCTCACTCTGTTGCCCAGGCTGGAATGCAGGGACGTGATCTCGGCTCACTGCAACCTCTACCTCTCAGGTTCAAGAGATTCTCCTGCCTCAGCCTCCCAAGTAGCTGAGATTACAGGCGCTAGTACACCCGGCTAATTTTTTTATATTTTTAGTAGAGCTGGGATTTTGTGATTAAAGGCGTTAGCCACCGTGCCTAGCCTCATGTTTCCAGGTTATTTAGTAACCAATTGAACAACAACAACAAAAAAACTACATTTTGTGGGTTTTAAGTATTAAAAATAATCTGCATTTCTTATTTATTTATTTATTTTTAATAATAATTATTTTTTAAAAGAGACAGGGTCTCACTCTGTTGCCCAGGCTGGAGTGCAGTACAGTGAGTGCACAGCACACTGTAGCCTCAAATTCCTGGTTTCAAGTGATCCTGCCTCCTTAGTTTCCTGAGTAGCTGGGACTACAGGTGCATGTCACTGCCACTGGCTTTTTTTTTTTTTTTTTTGTAGAGATGAGGGTCTTGCTATGTTGCTCAGGCTGGTCTCAAACTCCTGGCCTCAAGCAGTCCTCCTGCCTCAGCCTCCCAAAGTGCTGAGATTACAGGTGCCTGGCCAGAAAGAATAATCTGCATTTCTAACAAGTGGCCAGGTGCCACTGATGTTGGAAGTCCAGAGACCACACTCTTGAGTAACAACGTCTGAGGTGGTGTGAATCTGTGGTCACATCCTACGTGTGATCTCACAGGTAGGCCCTACATATATGGTTGTTGAATGAGTTAACAATAAATTAATATAGCTGGATGCGGTGGTTCACACCTGTAATTCCAGCACTTGGGGAGGTGGAGGCGGGCAGATCACCTGAGGTCAGGAGTTGGAGACCAGCTGGCCGACATGGTGAAACCCTGTCTCTACTAAAAATACAAAACTTAGCTGGGCATGGTGGCGGGCGCCTGTAATCCCAGCTACTTGGGAGACTAAGGTAGGAGAAGTGCTTGAACCGGGAGGTGGAGGTTGCAATGAGCTGAGATCACACCACTGCACTCCAGCCTGGGCAACAGAGTGAGACTCCATCTCAAAAAACCGTGAAAAACAAAATAAACAAAGAATTAATGAATGCAAGGAGGAGGTCCTGACAGCAAAGACGCTGTTGACTATCACATACCAGTGTAAAGGCTTTTATTTGTTTATTTACTCGTTTATTCATTTCTTTCTTTTTTGTAGATGACTCTGTTTCATGGGTCACTGCGGAAAACTTATGGATTTTGGGCAGATACATGGTTCACCTATCGTTTGAAGAAATTATGAAAATTAGTCCTACAGAAGTGAGTTGGAAAAGTACATTTGTACATCACCATTACTAATATACTTGGGGTAAGGTGTATTCTCAAATTCTAATGTTTATCCAGCCAGCCAAGGTGCCTTGGAAACTGTATATCCTCCTCATCCCAATAGAGCTTGGGCCTCTAAAGAAAACTACTGGAAGAAAGTTTCAAGTGGACAGTCATGGGATTGTGTTTTAGTGTGGAAGGGCTAAGAAAAGAAAAAGAATTGTGGACAATTAAGATCACATCTCTGATGTGAGCAAACACGATTTAAAGGGATTGTTGGCTATGAACTAAAAATCATTTAAGGGTATTTTTGTACTGAAGAAGGCCAAGGACAAAAGATATAAAGTTTCCTGTCCTTGGAAGCATGAACTCAAAGAAAAAACAACATGGATTGATATTTACTTCTATTTATAGCTACTTCTGTTAATAGCTACTTGATCATGAGCAATGGTTAGATTTTAATTCTAGAGTTTACAGTGGAGAAATGTACACATTCTAGGGTTACTTAACGCACTAGTTAACCTGTCCCTCTCCTTTTGATGTTGACCCAATGACACTAAAATCCCTTGGACATCATGATTCTTGAAGACAGTCTCCAAAGAATGGTGCCAACACAAAAGGATTCATGAAAAGACTGTGGGCCTTGCTTCCAATTTTTGTTCTTCTTCTTTTTTTTTTTTTAAATCATATGTGCCCTGACACTTCTGGCCAGTGAGAGAAGTGTTTGCATCAAATGACTGGCCTGTTCAAGGACCCGTTGACCCAGCAATGTCTGGTTATTATGAAACCAGAGGCAGAATGAGGTTTCTCTCCTTTACCTGGGGTGCTGGGAGTATTTCAAGTGTCTTCCGATTTTTATAACCCACAGTCCTAGAATTAACCCCCCACCCCACTGCCATTTACTCTCTCAATGTGGAGTTGCTTTGAGTAGGTAACAGCTTAAATTCTTAGAAAGCTGGGCCCCCTAGAGGAAATTTCTAAGATCAAGCAATCATTTGCAACTTTTTATTCTCTAAAAATGTAGAGAAGGGAGAAGTCAAGAATAACACTGCTAAAAGGGAATTTTATTTTATTTTTACTTATTTATTTAGGAGACGGAGTCTCGTTCTGTCATCCAGGCTAAAGTGCAGTGGCGCGATCTCGGCTCACTGCAACCTCCTTCTCCCAGATTCAATTGATTCTCCTGCCTCAGCCTCTTGAGTAGCTGGGATTACAGGCACGTGCCACCATGCCTGGCTAATTTTTGTATTTTTAGTAGAGATGAGGTTTCACCATGTTGGCCAGGCTGGTCTTGAACTCTTCACCTCAGGTGATCTGCCTTGCCTCTGATTCCCAAAGTGCTGTTATTACAGGTGTGAGCCACCGCACCCAGCCTAAAAAGGAATTTTATATAGACAAAGAGTACAATCCATAAAGGAGAGACAACTTTATAAGCCCCTTTGAGTGCAGCATAATAGCGCCTCAAAATATAGAATGTGCTGGGTGCCATGACCCATGCCTGTAATCCCAGCACTTTGGGATGCCAGGGCAGGAGGCTCACTTGGGCCCAGAAGTGCAAGACCAGCCTGGGCAACATAGTGAAACCTCATCTCTACAAAAAAATTAAAAAATTAGCCAGGTGTAGTGGTGTGTGCTTGTAGTCTCAGCCACTTGGGAGGCTGAGGTGGGAGGATTACTTGAGCCCAGGAGGTCGAGGCTGCAATAAGCCATGATCACACCACTGCACCCAAGCCTGGGTGAGAGTGAGACTGTGTCTTGGCCAGGCACGGTGGCTCACGCCTGTAATCCCAGCACTTTGGGAGGCTGAGGTGGGTGGATCTTGTGAGGTCAGGTGTTCAAGACCAGCCTGGCCAACATGGAGAAACCCTGTCTCTACTAAAAATACAAAAATTAGCTGGGCATGGTGGTGCATGCCTGTAATCCCAGCTACTCGGAGGCTGAGGCAGGAGTATCACTTGAACCTGGGAGGCTGAGGTTGCAGCGAGCTGAGATCGTGTCACTGCACTCCAGCCTGGGTGACAGAGTGAGACTCCATCTCAAAAAAATAAAAATAAAAATAAAAATAAAAACAGTGAGTCCATGTCCCCAAAAATTATATATATAATGTATAATCTGCTAGAAATACAAGGAAGAATAGATAGATATGAGTCCTGTAGTAGAAGATTGCACGTGGCACCCTTGGACATGTGGGCCAAAAAGGAACAAGGATGTTGGCAATCTGAATAGTATATTTAATAAGTTGAATATATATGCACCAAACTTTGTGTCTTACAAAGCGAACACATACTCTTTTCCATCGCCCATGGGCCATTTATTTTTTTTCTTTTTTCTTTTCTTTTATTATTATTATTATTATTATTGTTATTATACTTTAAGTTCTAGGGTACATGTTCATAACGTGCAGGTTTGTTACATATGTATACTTGTGCCATGTTGGTGTGCTGCACCCATCAACTCATCAGCACCCATCAACTCGTCATTTACATCAGGTATAACTACCAGTGCAATCCCTCCCCCTTCCCCCCTCCCCATGATAGGCCCTAGTGTGTGATGTTCCCCCAAGGGCCATTTATAAACTCATTCATCTATTTAAAAAGTTCTGATTCTTCAAAGCAGAAAGTTTGTGGACCATATTCTCTGACCTCAATATAACAAATCTAGAAATAAATGTACAAAGATTAGCTTTTAAAAAGCCCAGTTTCTCAGATATTAAAAAATAATACTTTACTAAAGAATAGTTAGGTTCAGGAGGAAACCAAAGTAGCTGTTATAGACCACTAAGAAATCAAAGATAATGAGGCCAGGCATGGTGGCTCACACCTGTAATCCCAGCACTTTGGGAGGACGAGGTGGGTGGATCACTTGATGTCAGGAGTTCGAGACCAGCCTGGCCAACGTGGTGAATCCCCGTCTCTACTAAAAATACAAATATTAGCCAAACGTGGTGGTGGGCACCTGTGATTCCAGCTACTCTGGAGGCTGAGGCAGGAGAATTGCTTGAACTCAGGAGGTGGAGGTTGCAGTGAGCTGAGATCACACCACTTCACTCCAGCCTGGGCAACAGAGTGAGACTCCACCTCAAACAAAAAAAGAAAAAAGAAAAAAGAAAGGACATCAATGACAATGAGAACCAGGAGGTGTATCCAAGTGTCCATGATGGGGTGCAGGGCAGACCACCAGGGTAGGGCCACACTGGGCCACTTCCACCCTCCTCACTGATATTCCCGTCCTTGTCTACCAACCAGATTGGGCTGTTTATCAGCTATGACAACGCTAGCAAGCAGCTGGACACCGTCTATGACATCACACCTGAGCTGGCCCAGGCATTTCTGGAGAGGATCAGTTCCTCCAACTTTAACATGAGGAATACCTCCACCATCCACAGGCAAGGCCTCGGGCTCTGGGCCCTGGAGCTCTTTCCCAAGGTGTGATCTAAGCATCAGAATTCTCTGAGCAGCAGAACACCCAGGGAGGGAAGGGAGGTGGCTGGTCCGTCTCTTTCAATAGTCCCATGTTTCTCTGTGCATATGAGGAGAGGTGTCTGCAACCTTTTTATGAAGAGGTTATGAAGCAGGGTGAAAGGGTAAATGCTTTCTGAGCATCTCCTGTGTGCCAGGCATTTAATGCAACCTTATCAGGTGCTAATTCTGGCTCTCAGCACAGAAATGAAACATTTTAAATACTCAGGACTGGGTCCTGTTCCAAAGCGAATGTGTGATTTCCATTTAAGTTGCGTCAAGTGTTGGAAATACCTCATGAGTCCCCACATTTGAGAACCGCTTGTTATCAGACCCTTAGCTGGGGAGGCTCTGGATGAGATCAGCTCTAGAATTTAGTGACCGTAATGTGATCCTCCCTAAAACCATTCCCAGCAGGGGAGGAGGGACAGGAACTCTACATGCCAGGGGTGTCAGGAAGGGAGTGGGCAATGGGAAGGGGGTGGTGAGTACTGTTCAATCCCCTCTCCTTTTACTTTTTTTTTTTTTTTTTTTTTTTTGAGACAGTGTCTCATCCTGTAACCCAGGCTGAAGTGCAGTGACGTGATCTCGGCTCACTGCAACCTCCACCTCTTGGGTTCAAGCAATCCTCGTGCTTCAGCCTCCAGAGTAGCTGGGACTACAGATGTGTGCCACCATGCCCAGCTAATTTGTTTGTATTTTTAGTAGAGATGGGGTTTGGGCATATTGGCCAGGCTGGTCTCGAACTGCTGACCTCTCGAACTCCTGACCTCAGGTGGTCTGCCCGCCTTGGTCTCCCAAAGTGCTGGGATTACAGGCATGAGCCACCACACCTGGCCCATTCAATCCTCTTCTTTTTTTTTGAGACAGAGTCTCACTTTGTTGTCCAGGCTGGAGTGCAGTGGTGCAATATCAGCTCACTACAACCTTCACCTCCGGGTTCAAGAGGTTCTCCTGCCTCAGCTTCCCAGGTAGCTGGGATTACAGGCGTGTGCCACCATACCCAACTAATTTTTGTATTTTTAGTGGAGGCTGGGTTTTGCCATGTTGGCCAGACTGGTCTCAAACTCCTGACCTCAAGTGATCCACCCATCTTGGATTTCCAAAGTGCTGAGATTATAGGCGTGAACCACTGTGCTGGGCCATCATTCAATCCTCTTGTGTTTATCTCTCAAGGTCTTTTTGCCACACTGCTCCCATCCCATATTACCTTAAGGTTTTTCAAATGAACCACTCTTAGGCAATGTATTCATAGGAAACAGTTACATCTCTTTCACCTATCTTTAGTAATTTCCACTTATTATCATGGATCCCGTTTTTCTATGGTTACACACACACAAACAACCTCATGATTAAGAACATGGGATCTTGAGCCAGACTTTGTGGCTTAATCCTGGCCCTGCTGCTTACAAATGATATGATCTTTGCCATTTTAACATCACCTCTCTGTGCTTCCGCTTCCCCATCTGTAAAATGGGAGATAAAAATATGCCTGCTGCATTAAGGTCTTTGTAGGGATTTGCACACTTGACACATAGTAAGTGCTCAAGAAATATTTTTTCTTTTTCTTTTCTTTTTTTTTTTTTGAGACGGAGTCTCACTCTGTCGCCAGGCTGGAGTGCAGTAGTGCAATCTCGGCTCACTGCAACCTCCGCCTCCTGAGTTCAACAATTCTCCTGCCTCAGCCTCCCGAGTAGCTGGGATTACAGGCACCTGCCATCACACCCAGCTAATTTTCATATTTTTAGTAGAGACAGGGTTTCATCATGTTGGCCAGGATGGTCTTGATCTCTTGATCTTGTGATCCACCCGCCTCGGCCTCCCAAAGTGCTGGGATTACAGGCATGAGCCACCGTGCCCAGCCTATTTTTTCTTTTATAATTTATTTTTTAAAAATTGATAAATAAAAATTATATCTATGGTGTGCAGCATGATGTTTTGAGATATATATTCTTTGTGGAATGGCTAAATCAAGCTAATTAAGTTATCATTACCTCACATACTTTTTTTGTGATGAGAACACTTAAAATCTACTCTTTTTTTTTTGAGAGGGAGTCTTGCTCTGTGGCCCAGGCTGGAGTGCAGTGGCCAGATCTCAGCTCACTGCAAGCTCCGCCTCCCGGGTTCACGCCATTCTCCTGCCTCAGCCTCCCGAGTAGCTGGGACTACAGGTGCCCACCACCTCGCCCAGCTAGTTTTTTTGTATTTTTTTAGTAAAGACGGGGTTTCACGGTGTTAGCCAGGATGGTCTCGATCTCCTGACCTTGTGATCCGCCCGTCTCGGCCTCCCAAAGTGCTGGGATTACAGGCTTGAGCCACCTCGCCCGGCCTTAAAATCTACTCTTAATAATTTTCGAGTATATGATACATTGTTATTAACCGTAGTCAGCATGTACCATAGATCTCTAGGACCTCTTTTCCTATTTAACTGAAACATTGTATCCTTTATCCAAGTCTCTCCGACTCCTTTCCCACCTCCAGCCCCTGGTAACAACCATTCTAAGGCTCTGCTTCCATGAGTATGACGTTTGTTTATTTGTTTGTTTTTCAGGTTCATAATATAAATGAGGTCATACAGTATTTGTCTTTCTGTGTCTGGCTTATTGCACCTAGCATAAGATCCTCCAAGTTCATCCATGCTATCCCATATGATAGAATTTCCTCCTTTTTCAAAGCTGAAGAGCATTCCATTGTGTATCCACCAAATTAAAAAAAAAAATACATTCATCCACTGACATGTTGGACACTTAGGATGATTCCATGTCTTGCCTATTGTGAATTGTTATTCTCAACATGGTTATTAACACTTACCCCTCACTTCCCCTGAGTCTTCTTTTCTCGAAGTTAAGCAGATTCCTTTTCCTCATGAGACACTCTTTTCCCTGGACCTGGCAGCTCTCCTATGGGCGTGTCTGAATATGTCAATATCATATATGTGAATCAACTGACAAGAGAACAGCAGGCACTGCTCAAATCTGTGTCTCTAAGCTGGGGACTGGGGCAGGTTTTATAGGCAGAGGGTAATGAGACTCGATCTGATTGGGTCTTGCTATGAGGTGATGCTAGGAGGTGTGATCTGATTGGATCAAGCCATGAGGTGATGCCAGGGCTCAATCTGATTGGATGATGGACCATGCCAAGTCCGCTTCATAATTTAGCCCCCATTCCTTGGTCCTGCCTGAGCACTTAGGTTCCACCTCTGGTTTCACATTTGGTTCGTCTGAGGATGTTCAGGTTATGTGACCTTCAAGCTGGGAGTCTGTGGCAGCTGAAAAACAACTCACCATTTTATTACACAAAACTGAACCAGAATGGGCTGGTTCTGCGGTTACACCTCCGCCACAATCCCTCCTCTTCTCACACAGGTTGGGGCTGCTGGTTTGTTTCTACCATGACCTGGAATTGCTGGATGCCACAGTGGCCCAAGTCCTGCTTCACCAGATGATCAAATGCAGCCACCTGAGGGGCTTCCAGGCTGGCGTCCAGAAGGTACAGCTGGGGTGCAAGGCCCTGAGGCCTCTGCGTCAGTTTCACTAGGCAGAGAAATGGGGAGCTTAGCTTAGCCTTTGAGAGAAAACACACAGTAGTTGGGATTTAAGTCCGGTCACAGCAGATGGCACCTCAAATACTGAGATAAGTGTAACATCGAAGCCCAGACAGAAATTAGCAAAGGAACAGACCCTGGGGAGATCAAAATTTAATCAGAACAGCCGTCTCAGCCAGGCGTGATGGCTCATGCCTGTAATCCCAGCACTTTGGGAGGCCAAGGTGGGAGGATCATTTGAAGCCGGGAGTTTGATACCAGCCTGGTCAACATCATGAGACCCTTGTCTCTGCAAAAAATACAAAAAAATGGCTGGGCACGGTGATTCACACCTGTAATCCCAGCACTTTGGGAGGCCAAGGCGGGCAGATCACCTGAGGTTAGTTTGAGACCAGCACGGCCAACATGGTGAAACCCCATCTCTACTAAAAATATAAAAATTAGCCAGGGGTGATGGCATGCGCCTGTAATCCCAGCTACTCAGGAGGCTGAGGCAGGAGAATTGCTTGAGCCTGGGAGGCAGAGGTTGTGGCGAGCTGAGATCACACCACTGCACTCCAGCCTGGGTGACAGAGTGAGACTCTGTCTCAAAAAAAAAAAAAAAAAAAAAAAAAAAAAAAAAGCCATATGCCTATACTGCCAGCTACTTGGGAGGCTGAGGTGGGAGGTAGGAGGATCACTTGAGCTGAGGAGTGCCAACCTGCAGTGAGCTATGATAGTGACATTGATGACAGAGCAAGACCCTATCTAAAAAAAAAAAAAAAAAAAAAAAAGAAAGAAAGAAAGAAAAGAAAGGGACAGCTACTTCTAACTTAAATATGCATACAGATCACCTGGGGATCTTAAATGCAGATTCTGATTCAGGAGTTCTTGGTTGAGGCCCAGGACTCTCCTTTTCTCTCTTCTTCTTCTTCCTCCTCCTTCTTCCCTTGGCTTCCAAAGTGTTGGGATTACAGGTGTGAGCCACTGTGCCCAGCTGACACTGCACTTCTAACAAGCTTCTGGGTGATTCTGAAACTGCTGCTCTGGTGAGCATGCCTGGAGTGGCAGGAGATAAAGGAGTGGTTCTCGAACCTGCCTCTAGATTAGTAACATCCCTGTCAGGTGCCACCCCCAGAGATTCTGATGTTATTGTTCCGGGGTGTGGCCTGGGGTATGGCCTGATTTTAAAGCTTCTCAGGTGATTTCAATGCAGCCAGGACTGAGAACACTGGATTGGAGGTTGGTTATGAGTTCCCAAGACCAGGTTCTGAACAAAGGAGCCAACACACTGTCTCTCATTTTCCTTCCTCTCCATCTCTCTGTTCTTCCATCCAGTCAAGTCTCAATTCTACCCCTTCCATTCCACTTTTTGTGGCCCTTCTCAATTTGCTTAAAATCAAAAAGATGACATGAAAACAATATTAAATGAAATTTCGATAAAGTCATCCATAATTTCACAGCAGTTTTCCACACATCACCGTAAAGTCCTCAAACACATTTGACATTTGAGATTATGGCCATCTATTTTGGTCAGTGCATTTTTTTTTTTTTGACTCATTTTTTTGTGTGTCTCATTCTGTCACCCAGGCTGGAATGCAGTGGTATAATCTCAGCTCACTGCAACCTCCGCCTTCCGGGTTCATGTGGCACAATCTCAGCTCATTGCAACCTCCGCCTTGCCTCAGCCTCCAGAGTAGCTGGGACTACAGGTGCGTGCCAGCATGCCCGGCTAATTTTTTGTATTTTTAGTAGAGGTGGGGTTTCACCATATTGGCTAGGCTGGTCTTGAATTCCTGACCTCAAGTGATCCGCCTGCCTTAGCCTCCCAAAGTGCTGGGATTTCAGGCGTGAGCCACTGAGCCTGACCTGTGAATGTGTATTTTTGTTTCCAAGGAAAAGAATCCCTCCCAAGCAAGCTCAAGCAAAAATAAGAAGACAAATATATTTTAAGGCCCCGGGGTCTCAACATGTGGCAGCCCTGACCAAGGAGAAGGTTGCATACAATTAGATATGAGGGAGCCCTTTGGGATCATCTAACTCAGTCATTCTCAAACTGGAGAATGCATCTAAATTACAGGGACGGCCTGTTAAAATACAGCTTGTGGCAGCGGTCCAGTTTTGTGGAAGACAATTTTTTGGCACCAGGGACTGGTTTTGTGGAAGACAATTTTTTCCATGGACTGGGGCCAGGAGATTGTTTCAGGATGATTCAAGTGCATTACATTTATTGTACTCTCCCTTCCTTCCTTCCTTCCTTCCTTCTTTCCTTTCTTTTCCTTCCTCCCTCCCTCCCTCTCTCTTTCTCACTCTCTCTTTTTTCTTCTTTCCTCCTTCCCTCCCTCCCTCTCCCCTCTCCCCTCCCCCCTCCCCCTCCTCCCTTCCCCTCCCCTTCCCCTCTCCTCTGCTTTCTTGATGGAGTCTCTGTTGCCAGGGTGGAGTGCAGTGGCACTCCAACCTCTGCCTCCCAGGTCCAAGCAATTCTCCGCTTCAGCCTCCCGAGTAGCTGGGACTACAGGTGCATGCCACCACGCCCAGCTAATTTTTTTTATTTGTAGTAGAGACGGGGTTTCACCATGTGGCCAGGATCATCTCATTCTCTTGACCTCGTGATCCACCTGCCATGGCCTCTTAAAGTACTGGGACTACAGGTGTGAGCCACTGCGCCCCGGCCTGTGCACTTTATTTCTATTATTAGTAATATATAATGAAATAACTGTACAACTCACCATAATGTGGAATCAGTGGGAGCTCTGAGCTTATTTTCCTGCAACTAGACAGTCCCATCTGGGGGTGATGAGAGACAGTGACAGATCATCAGGCATTAGATTCTCATAAGGAGCGCCCAGACTAGGTCCCTTGCATGCACAGTTCACAATAGAGTTTGCTCTTATGAGAATCTAATGCTGCCTCTGATCTGACAGGAGGCAGAGCTCAGGCGGTAATGCTCACTGGCCTGCTGCTCACCTCCTGCTGTGGCTAGTTTCTAACAGACCAGGGTCCCGGTGGTCCCCATCTGTGGCCCCGGGGCTGGGGATCCCTGGATTTCCGAGCCCCACTGTCTCTGATTCAGGAGGTCCGGGAGCAGCCTGGCAATCTGCATTTCTAACACGTCCCCAGGTGGTGCAGATGCCGCTGGGTGTGCTCCACACTTTGAGAGCTGCCGCTGTAGTCCACCCCTTTGTTTTACAGATGTGGAAACTGATCTCTAGGGAAGGGAGTTGCTGAACCTTTAGAGAACCCAGGTGCTGTGACAGCTGTTTCTTCTACTTCACTCTGCTGCCCCCCAGTGGCTATTTCAATATTGCCAGAAATCCGTTTTGGGCATCTGTCTGAAATGACAACGTTATTACGTAAATTCGGGTGTTAAAGCATGAACCATTCTTGTTTTTTGTTACAGAGCTCCTTGTATAGGAGGTGACTTCATCACATTCCTTACCGAAAGCAGTTGGAACGCACATTTTACTATCATTAGGCAGGCATATTGCAAGAAAATAATTATTAAAATGATCATGGAAATGTGCAGACAGGTGCAAGAGATAATTTTAAGGGGAAATACAGAAAAGCAAATTGTACTTCCGTTCATATCACAACTCTGTAAAAACTACATAGTGTCTCTATATTTATAAAGTATAAGAAGTCTTGGAAGCATATATACCCAATTGCTAATCACAGTTATTTTTATGAGGTAGGATGTTCAGGAGACTTTTACTTTCTTGAACTGTGAAGAGTTATTTTTGGCCTGGTGTGGTGGCTCATGCCTGTAATCCTAGCACTTTGGGAGACTGAGGCAGGCAGATCATACGAGGTCAGGAGTTCAAGACCACACTGGCCAACATGGTGAAACCCAGTCTCTACTAAAAATACAGAAATTAGCCTCGTGTGGTGGTGAGTGCCTGTAATCCCAGAAACTCAGGAGACTGAGGCAGGAGAATCACTTGAACCCGGAAGGTGGGGGTTGCAGTGTTGCAGTAAGCCAAGACCGTGCCATTATACTCCAGCCTGGGCGATGAGAGCAAAACTCTGTCTTAAGAGAAAAAAAAGTTATTTTTACACAGATTATAAATTATCTTGAAAAGGCCCCTGGCTATTTCATGAAAGGAAAACAGCCTATATATACGGACATAGAGTTCAAGGTCACCAGAGGACAATAGATACTATAAGAGTGCGGTGGAGTTATAAAGGGAACAACATTTCTTTCTGATATGGATTAAGGTTGATTTAATAACAAATTAATATTTAAATGGAGCACACAGGGAATTTTCGGCACATGAAAGCCAAGGCCAGGGAAGGTGTCCTCCGTGTGGTGTCTCACTGTCTGGGCATAGCGGGAGCCTCTTTCCTTCCTCATTTCTGGGCCTGGAGGCTTTGATGGGACAAGGTCAAGGGAGGATGCTGTGGAGTCCTAATAGCCCTGGATGTGGTCAGAGGGAGCCACTGCCCTGCTTCCTGTCAACACTCATTCTCATTTGCTCTCCTTCCAGCTCAAAGCAGAACTCCTGGACATTGCCACAGAGAACCAGACGCTCAATGAGACCCTGGGTTCTTTGTCAGATGCGGTTGTAGGTTTGACCTACAGCCAACTGGAATCTCTCTCCTCCGAGGCTGTGCACAGAGCCATCTCCACCCTCAACCAGGTCTTGGGTTGGGCCAAGAGCCAGGTCATCATCTTGTCTGCCAAATACTTGGCCCATGAGAAGGTTAGCTGGAGTTTTAAACTCTTCTTTATTCCCCTGAGATGACCTAAGTGTATTAGTCCTCCCAGGCTGCCATAACAATATACTGTAGATTGAGTGACGTAAACAATATACACTTATTTCTCACAATAGTGGAGACTGGGAAGTCCAACATCAAGGTGTCACAAATGTAGGTTTTATTCTGAGGCCTCTCTGTCTTGGCCTGTAGGTGGCCTCCGTCTTGCTGTGTGCTCACCCGACCGCATGAGAGCAAGCTCTCTGGTGTTTCCTCTTACAGGGAAACTAATCCCATTGGATCAGGGGATCCTGACCATCACCTGACCATCATTATCTCATGACGTGATCTAACCCTTAAAGGCCTCACCTCCCAATACCATCACATTAGGGGTTAGGACTTTGACATACGAATTCTTGGGGGACACAAATATTTAATCCATAACAGTCATATACACACAGCAGGGGCAACCAATCGGTAAGAAGATGATGCTGAGGAGGACTGCCTGGGTTCAAATCCTCACTTTGTCATTTACTAGGTGTGTGACACCAGGCAATTTGCTTACTTTCACTTTGCTTCAGTTTCTCTATTTGTAAAATGTGGACAACAATAGCACTTACTGCCGGACAACGTGGCTCACACCTGCAATTCCAGCACTTTGGGAGGCTGAGGTGGAGTATCACCTGAGGCTAGGAGTTTGGGACCAGCCTGATCAATGTGGTGAAACCCCATCTCTACTAAAAATACAAGAATTAGCTGGACGTGGTGGTGCATGCCTGTAATCCCAGCTGCTCAAGAGGCTGAGGCAGGAGGATGCCTTGAACCTGGGAGGCGGAGGTTGCAGTGAGCAGAGATTGTGCCACTGCACTCCAGCCTGGGTGACAGAGCAAGACCCTGTCTCAAAAAAAAATTCAACAACAACAACAAATCAGTAGCACTTACCCTGTAGCATTGCTGCAAATATTATGAGTTGGTACACATGAAGAAGCTAGACCACCAGGTGACACCAGAGAGTATGAGCTCAAGGGGCGTAGCCATCACTGAGTGGGATCAACGTGTGGGACTCATCCCAGGATTTTCCTGCCTGCTGTTAAGCTGCTATTAGGTTGATGCAAAAAGCAATCACAGTTTTTGCCATTACTTTGGGATTAGGGATGATGCTATTTTATTCCAATCTTGGGCTGCAGAGAAGGAACTGTCAGGCAGACAGTCCTCTTTGGTGGGGACAGGAGTCTTAATCTGTGTTCTAGCTGCTCCTGGGGTAGACAATGGACATTCTTTTGGGGGCAATTAGTGTCCCCAGGTTGGGAACAGTCCAGAGGGCTCCAAATCTGAGAGACTTGAGTTCTAAGCATTTTGGTGTTATCTTTTTTTGTTTGTTTGTTTGCTCTTGTCACCCACGCTGGAGTACAATGGCACAACCTCAGCTTACTGCAACCTCTGCCTCCCGGATTCAAGCAATTCTCCTGCCTCAGCCTTCCAAGTGGCTGGGACTACAGGCGCCCACCACCACACCCAGCTAATTTTTGTATTTTTGGCAGAGACGAGATTTTGCCATGTTGGCCAGGTTTGTCTCGAACTCCTGACCTCGTAATCCACCCGCCTTGGCCTCCCAAAGTGCTGGAATTACAGGTGTGAGCCACTGCGCCTGGCCTTTGGTGTCCTTCTCATTTAGTCCACACTCCTGGCCACTTCCCAGGATGCAAACTGGTTCACAAGGATTGGATTAGGACCCATTCCAATCAAATAATAATAACAAACATTTATTTATTTTTTACCACTGGATATTAATTTTAATTACTTTGAAACAACAAAATTTACTATCAGATGGTTAATAAGCACCCATTATAATTGCTAAACTGTGAATTCAGTATTAACTGTGTCTGACCAACTATACAAAACTCATCAATTTTTCTTTTGACGAAAGGTAGCAGGCTGGGCGTGGTGCCTTATGCCTGTAATCCCAGCATTTTGGGAGGCCGAGATGAATGGATCACTTGAGGCTAGGAGCCTGAGACCAGCCTGGACAACATAGTGAAATCCTGTCTCTACTAAAAATAGAAAAATTAGCTGGGCATGATGGTGCATGCCTGTAATTCCAGCTGCTTCCAGGCCGAAGCAGGAGAATTGCTTGAACCCAGGAGGCAGAGGAGGTTGCAGTGAGCCGAGATCATGCCACTGTACTCCAGACTGGGCTGAGCTACAGAGCAAGACTCTGTCTTAAAAAAAAAAAAAAAAGTAGTAGAAATCTCAAAGAATAAAAGAGAGACTACTCCATAAAGGTCATGTTTACTAACCTAGCACCATCATTCCAGTGTTAGTACGTCCCATGCAGCTGGAAGGAGGATATGGGAAGAGGTGAAGATGTTGAAAATGTAAAGGGCTCCATTTTGCTTGCTCTAAAGCAAAATACCACAGTGTCTCATAAAGAAGAAAAGCATTGAGGTCGGAAATGAAAACAAAAGCTTTTGATTCAGGTGGTAAAGGGGTTTAAGAGTTATAGAGTAGAATCCATGCACCCAGAAGGCAGTGCTGGAGTCGGCCTCAGGAACTGAGGAGTTTCTTCCCCTTTTTTTCTTTTTTGAGACAGGGTCTCAGTGTGTTGCCCAGGCTGGAGTGCAGTGGTCTGATCTTGGCTCACTTCAGCCTTGACCTCCTAGACTCAGGTGATCCTCCCACCTCAGTCTCCTGAGTAGCTGGGACCACAGGGGTGTGCCACCATGCTGGGCTGATTTTTTGTATTTTTTTGTAGAGATGGGATTTTGCAATGTTGCCCAGACAGATCTCAAACTCCTGGGCTCAAGCAATCTACTCGCCTTGGCCGCCCAAAGAGCAGGAGTAGGGGATTTCTTCTTGGCATCAAAGTCTTTTTAAATTTCTTCAAGTTTTTAAAGCTAGGTTTGTTATGTCATGGTTCTGAGCCAGCTATATTTCGATCACATTCTACAAAGTAAATCCAAGTGGGAACTGGAGCAGTATGTCAGTAGGGAGGGTGAGGGAGGGATGAAGGGCAGCTGTAGTTCCGAGGGCTGGTCCTAGCCTGCTTCCTCCATCGTGGGGCTAAGGGAGGGGGATGTGGAATAACAAACATTTACTGAACACTTACTATGTGCCAGGTTGTGTTCTAAGTGAGTTAATCATTTAATCCAACAATCCTCTGAAGTCAGTAGTGCTATCATCTTCATTTTCCAGTTCATTCATGTGAGGTACAGAGTGTGTAAGAGAACTGGAAAAGGCCACATCAAAGTTACGCAGCTGGGATTGAACCCAGGGCACCTGGCCTCAGAGCCGTCTTGTTTAGCTCTGGTGCTCACTGTCTCCACCATGGCACCATGACCAATGCCCACCCATTCCCACTTTCTGACTCAGGTACCAGGCCAGCCCATTCATCTGGTCTCTTCTAGCCTCATGGTGACTTTATGCTGAAGGCTTTGAATCCTTGTTTCTGGACCTCGATTGGGGCTCCATGGGTCCACCTTGACAGTCCTCTCTGAATTTGATTTTAGGGAGTTAGGGAGACTGTTTTGTTCCCTCCCAGCCCAGGAAAAAGTGGTTTGTTTCTTTCCTAATATCCAACTCTTCCTACTGAGGGGTGAGGCCACTTTTACTCAGAAGGCAAGAGGTCAAAAGGTCTTGCCTTCTTTGAAGACAGCATGAGATTACCCATTATACACAGAATAACTAAAGGAACCCACTCAGCTGTCTTTTCATAGAACCAAAGCATGTCCTTGATTATATGGAAAACTTTCTAGCATCTTCACTCTAAAGGAAGGAAAAAGCCCACGTATAATTTCTTTCTTTTCTTTTTTCTTTTTTTTTTGAGATGGAGTTTTGCTCTTGTTGCCCAGGCTGTAGTGCAATGGCACAGTCTCGGCTCACCGTAACCTCTGCCTCCTGAGTTCAAGCAATTCTCTTGCCTCAGCCTCCCAAGTAGCTGGGATTACAGGCACCTGCTACCACACTTGGCTAATTTTTGTATTTTTAGTAGAGATGGGGTTGTACCATGTTGGCCAGGTTGGTCTCGAACTCCTGACCTCAGGTGATCCACCTGCCTTGGCCTCTCAAAGTACTGGGATTACAGGCGTGATCCACCACACTCGGCAAACTCTCTTGATTTGATAGAAGGAAGGAAGGCCTGTGGAGGCAGCATCTGTCTGGCTCACTGCTGTGCCCCTAAGGTGTCACCCATCCCGATACTTGCCACATAGATGGGCTGAGTGCATGTTGGAGAGGTGAAAGGCGGGAGCAGAGCCTGATTGTGTGGCTGCTCCTCTTTCAGGTGCTGTCTTTCTACAATGTCAGCCAGATGGGCGCACTGCTGGTCGGGGTCAGCACCCAGGCCTTCTGCAGCATGAACAGCAAGGACCTCTCGCAGGTCCTAAGAAGTGCCGTTTCCCAGTACGTGTCTGACTTGTCACCTGCCCAGCAGCAAGGTATCCTCAGCAAGGTGAGAGGATGATGTCTGGTGCTCAGCCACATGTCACGGGGTGTGTTTTTGGGGTTTGGTGAGTGGGTTGTGACTTTGGGCCATGAACCCAGGGCTGGGATTGTCTCAGTCATTGGTGTCTGTGGTGGCTCTGCCTTCTGGTGGCTCACCTTCCCTCCTTTCCAGACAGAGCCCTTTGGTCATGCTGTCATTCTTCCCAGACCCCTTTGTTCTCCCAGACAGTCTAATCTGGAAGACTTTTCTTTTTTTTTCTTTTTTTTTTGAGACGGAGTCTTTCTCTGTCACTCAGGCTATAGCGCAGTGGCGCGATCTTGGATCACTGCAAGCTCCGCCTCCCGGGTTCATGCCATTCTCCTGCCTCAGCCCTCTGAGTAACTGGGACTACAGGTGCCCACCACCACGCCCGGCTAATTTTTTGTATTTTTAGTAGAGACGGGGTTTCACTGTGTTAGCCAGGATGGTCTCGATCTCCAGATCTCGTGATCCACCCACCTCGGCCTCCCAAAGTGCTGGGATTACAGGCTTGAGCCACCGCGCCCGGCCTGGAAGACTTTTTTTTTTTTTTAGGAGCAAAACTGCACATTTATTTTTGGTAACCTAAGGTGTGGGGGAGAAGTCTGCCGGCCTCCAGCTAAGGAGGCTGGCAGAGTCCCCCGGTGGGGCTCTCCGACAGAGTTCCTGCAGTCCCGACATCCCGACAGGAGTGGGGCTAGGAAGTCTGCGTGGGACCCTGGCCAAGAGTGGCTTTTCTAGGAGTGGGAGGGCAATAGGCGGGACACGGGCGTGTCGGGGGCGTTCCACAGGTGCGACCAGGTAAATCTTGGTCTCTTCAGATTGACGTCACCTGGCGCATGCCCAGTTGATCTGCACCTTCCCAGGCGCTGGCTGCATTTTTGCGCGCACGGGAAGAGTTGGTGGTGAAGAAGAATCCGGAAGTGCACCATCTTGCCTCCGTTCGTCCAACCTTTTATTGATAATAGTGATAAAGGGGCACTGTGGTCTGTCTGGCTACTTCCTGCTGTTAAGGGGCGTTGTTAAGGTCGGGGCCTATGGTTGGTATTTGGACGCACGGATGAAAAATAAAATAAGGCACAGTATTAGTATAGGAATGAGGAATGGAAGCATTTGTTGGAATATGGGCAAAACCCAGAAGGATGGTCCTGGCAAGGCTGGGGAGTATGAGATAGTTAAGAAAATTTAGTAAGTTTGAGGCGAGTGGGGGAAAGTTGAACTGATTTCTCGGCCTAGTAAGGGGGTAGGGCATGAGGGTATAATGAGGAACGAGTGTGCAAAGTAGTTATTGGCCAGGCAGCAATTAAGGAGTAGAGTTTTTCGTGGAGTGGATGTCTTTCCCCTTACTCCTACTACAGAGATATTGGATGGAAGGCTAGGTCCAGAGAAGGATGGCAAAACAGAATAGGTAGCCTCACTGTCGATTAAAAAATTAATTGTCTTACCCGCTACCAGGAGAGTTACCTGCGGCTCGGCGAGGGTGATGGGGATCCCCAAGTCTCGGCACCTTCAGTTGTTGTCGTCCAGATGTAGGAGCTGGAAGGAGCTCCCAGGATCCTGGGAAAGGGGGTCACGTGGAGGCGCGGCACCTGTTCTCAGGGTGGGGCAATCAGACTTCCAGTGTCCTCCCTGCTGGCAAGCAGGGCAGGGGGTTGCTGGTGGACGAGGGTTAGGACATTCACTGGCCTAATGTCCTGATGCCTTGCACTTATAGCAAGGCTGCGTTGGGGCTCGGGGACCTTGTGGACACCTGTTGGCATAGTGTCCTGCCTTGTCGAAGACTTTTCTTAAATCAGGTTTCCTGATCTTATAACACTTCAAGTTTTTTTTTTTTTTTTTTTTTTTTTTTTTGTTAGTCTTTCTGTGTTGCCCAGGCTGGAGTACAGTGGTACGATCATAGCTCATCATAGTCTCCTGGGCTCAAGCAATCATCCTGCCTCAACTTTCTGAGTAGCTGGGACCACAGGCATGCATCACCATGCCTGGCTAATTTTTTAACTTTGTAGAGACATGGTCTTGTTATGTTGCCCAGGCTAGTCTCGAACTCCTGGCCTAAAGCCACCATGTCTGGCTAATTTATTCATTTTTCGTAGAGATGGAGTATTGCTATATTGCCAGGCTGCCCAACTCCTGGCCTCCAATAATCCTTGTGCTTCAACCTTCCAAAGTGCTGAGACTACAGGTGTGAGCCACTGTGCCTGGCCTAAAATTTGTTTTTCAAATCTAAAAATAAACCCCAAAGTTCTAGGGTGCATCTGAAAGCCCTTTTCATGGTCCACAGCCATGTCTGTATTCTGTTTTTTTGTTTATTTGTTTAGATAGGGTCTTCCTTTATTACCCCAGTCAGCATGCAGTGGCATGATCTTGGTTCACTGCAGCCTCGACCTCCGGGGCTCAAGTGATCCTCCCACCTCAGCCTCTCAAGTAGCTGGGACTACAGACCTGTGCTGCACACTAATTTTTGTGTTTTTTCTAGAGATGGGGTCTTGCCATGTTGCCCAGGCTGGTCTCAAACTCCTGGGTTCAAATGATCCACCCGCCTCAGCCTCCTACAGTTCTGGCATTACAGGCGTGAGCCACCATGCCTGGCCCCTTTTTAACTTGTCAGGTAGTCTTTTGACATCTTGCCCTATTAGGTCTGTTCTGTCCAACAGCAAAATCTGTTAAGAAACCAAAAACTTGGCCAGGTGAGGTGGCTCACGCCTATAATCCCAGTACTTTGGGAGGCTGAGGTGGGTAGATCACGAGGTCAGGAGATTGAGACCAGCCTGGCGAACACGGTGAAACCCCGTCTCTACTAAAAATACAAAAAATTAGCTGGGCATGGTGGTGCACTCCTGTAGTCCCGGCTCTTCGGGAGGCTGAGGCAGGGAAATTGCTTGAACCCAGGAGGTGGAGATGTGGAGACTGCAGTGAGCCAAGATTGTGCCACTGAACTCCAGCCTGGCGACAGAGCCAGACTCCCATCTCAAAAAAAAAAAAAAAAAAAACCTAAGGGGTTTGGCCTAAAACACCAACATCTTACAGATAGCAAGTAGCCCATACAGTTAAAATAAAGAAATAAAGAGCATGGGTTGCATGGGTTTTGGAATCAGACAGACTTGGGCTTGAATCTCACTGACTTTCAACTCATTACACTTTAAGTCTCTGTTTCCTCGCCTGTGAAATGGGGATGATGCTACGCTCCACTTCCTAGGGTTGCTGAACGGGTCTGATGGATTTTATTGCCTGTGATGTAGTGTCCGGCCCTTCCTCAAAGCTCAATGCATTTTTTACAAGGTTGTTTTGATGCTTCTCACTTTTGGCAGATGGTGGATGCCGGAGACACTGCCTCAGGCGTTGTGGAGATACAAGGGGCTTTCTTTAAGGAAGTGTCTCTCTTTGATTTAAGGAGGCAACCTGGATTCAACTCTACAGTCCTGAAGGATAAGGAACTTGGAAGGAGCCAGGTACTGCCATGAAGCACAGATCGATCCTGTATTTCTGACTCTGTCTTGTGAGAATGAATGGTCTGTTTTAAGGTTAATTTGAAAAAAGAAATTTATTTCTGTGTGATTAGTATAGGGGCAGAATAGTATAGTGTTAAGAAGTTGGACAGGCTAAGGCAGGAGGATCGCTTGAGGCCAGGAGTTTGAGACCAGCCTGGGCAACATAGCAAGAACCTGTCTCTACAAAAAGTTAAAAAATTAGCCAGGCATGGTGATGCATGTCTGTGGTCCCAGCTACTCAGGAGGCTGACGCAGGAGGATCACGTGAGCCTGGGAGTTCCACAATGCAGTGAGCTATGGTCATGCTACTGCACTCCAGTCTGGGCAACAGAGCAAGACCCTGTCTCTTAAAAAAAAGTTAGACAACACCTGAGCATGAATTCTGGCTCCCACTTATTTATTAGCTTTGGAGAAGGTCCTTATATGGCCTCAGTTTTCTCATGTGCAAAATGGGGATAATTTTGATAATAAAATGAGGGTCACTGTTATATGCCACGTGGGTTGTGTGCTGTAAATATTTGCGGCTATTATGTGTGTTATTAAATGCTGTGAGCATTGAGGCCACTTGGGGGGATGGTGCTGTTGAAGTGGATGCTCTGCCTTAGTACCGTCCTTGACTTCCTTTGTATCCAGTCAGTCTTCATTACATGCACTCAGGAAATGTTTATCAAGCACCACCTAACAATGAGCCAGGCACCGCTCACAGTGCTGAGAGTGCAAAAGTGAATGAAATCCCAGACACAAATCCCTGTCTGTTGCAGGGGCTCTTGCTCAGGGTCTCTCATGAGGCTGGATGATATCCCGGTTATCTATTGCTGTGTCACAGACCACCTCTAAATTTAGTGACAGTGGCAACCGTTTTATTTTATTTTGTTTTATTTTTTGAGACAGAGTCTCTCTCAGTCACCGAGGCTGGAGTGCAGTGGCACAATCTTGGCTCACTGGAGTGCAGTGGCACAATCTTGGCTCCTGAGTTCAAGCAATCCTCATGGCTCTGCCTCCTGAGTAGCTGGGATTACAAGCACACGCCGTCATGCCCGGCTAATTTTTGTATTTTTTATAGAGACAGAGTTTCACCATGTTGGCCAGGCTGGTGTCGAACTCTTGACCTCAAGTGATCTGCCCTCCTTGGCCTCCCAAAGTCCTGGGATTACAGGTGTGAACCAGGGCACCCAGCCAATAGTTTTATTTTGGAAAATATATCCTGCCACCAAAGACTTCAAGATACTTTTGTCTCAGCCACTGAACTGATGGGATTGCCATTTCCTGAGATGCAGAAGACCGTGGGAGGGTCCCAGAATTTGACTCTGTGCCCAAGGAAATCTCTGGGGCCACAAACAGTGTCCAGAACTTCCCTCCATTGCCCACTCCTTTTGCCTGGGCTTTTGTGCTGCTTTCTGGCTCTCAGCTACCATATCTAACGCTAGCTCATAATTTATTCTGTTTGGGGAATGATGCTCAAAGTTTCAGAGTCTATAAAATAGACAAATGTAGTACTTGATTACATCTGCAAGTTAGGGATTCTGTAAAATTATGTTCCTTAAAACAAATGACTCCCTTGTCTATTTGGCATTGTTCTAGAGTGCTCATTGGGGGGTGGTTTGAAGGGAGCGCATGCTGCTGGCTGCAGGTACTTTATTGCTGGTGCTTTCTAGCCCATCCTGGTCTATTCTGGGATGCCTGGTGTTCAGGACCTGGCAGGCACACATGTAAGTAGGAGCCACTGGGAGTTCTCAACTGGTCAGCAGTTTTGTAAATCACAGGAAGTAAAACTCCATCCCTGCCACCAACATCTTTGCCCCTCATCTGCCTCATGGGGCGTAGAGAATCACCTGGAGTGTGAGAACAGGGCTCTGGAATTACCTGGACGCCGGTTCAAATCCAGGCACTGCCACTTAGTGATGGTGTAGTCCTAGGTAACTCACATAGCCTGTTAAGCCTCCATTTCCCCATCTTCAAAATGGGATTGTGGAGCACCTGCCTGATGGGGCCTTACAGTGTTGGGCACACGCTGAGTGTGCCATCAGTGCTGTCGATCATTCTCTTCTCGCAGGCTCTGTTCCTGTATGAGCTTCTGTTAAAGACCACCAGAAGGCCTGAGGAGCTTCTGAGGTAGGAAAATGTAACTCGGCCTGGGTGCCGAATAGGCCCTTCAGAACCTTTTGCCAGAGCAGCCTACTTTCCCAGGTGGGAGAGTTAGGCAGTCACGTCTGTAGCGTGTGTCTGATCATATCTGCCTTCTCTTGCTCTTTCTTTCCTCTCCTCCTCACCTCCTTCCTCTCCTGAGTCCCTTGTTTTGTTTTCTAGTGCTGGGCAGCTGGTCAAAGGCGTGACCTGCTCACACATTGATGCCATGAGCACTGACTTTTTTCTGGCCCATTTCCAGGATTTTCAGAACAACTTCGCCCTGCTTTCACCGTATCAGGTACCGTTAAAGCATTTTCTAGCTTCTAATTCTCTCTCCCTACCCCAGTCACTGGGCCTGGATCAGCTGTGGCGTCTAAAGATCTTTATGTCAGAATTATTTAGACGCAAGTGATGACTTAGGGCCAAAGATTTAGCCAGGTTTTTTCCAGTTTCTTTTTAAACAGCTCCAAATACCCACATCTCTACAGCCAGAGTATCAACAGATTGATTATTCCATACACAAATTTGAACCTTAAAATATATTCATAAGGGATAGTATTTTGCGTGTTCATAATTATGTTCTCGTGGGTTGAAAGGTGATCCTTTAGCTAATATTCCAACATTTTCCAGGAGTAGCTGTGAATGCGAACAGTACTCTGAGAGCATTTTCTTTCTCACTTAAAACTTCATTTTCCAAAAGATTATGGAGGCTATTTAACCCTTGGGGAGATTAGAAGCAGTAACTGATGGTTTATTTTTTATTTTTTATTTTTTTTTTTTGAGACAGAGTCTTGCCCTGTCGCCCAGGCTGGAGTAGAGTGGCATGATCATGGTTTACTGCAGCCTCAACCTCCTGGGCTCAAGAGATCCTCCTGCCTCAGCCTCTTGAGTAGCTGGGACTAAAGGCACACACCACCATGCCTGGCTAATTTATTTATTTTTTTGTAGAGATAGGGTCTTGATATGTTGCCCAGGTTGGTCTCAAATTCCTGGGCTCTAGTGATCCGCCTGCCTCAGCCTCTCAAAATGCTGGGATGACAGGCATGAACCACTGCACCCAGCCAGTGACTGATTTTTCACAGTGTCTAAGCTAGTAAACACAGGCCTTGCAGCATTTGAACTTCTGGTGTGAACCGTTGGCTTACAGACTCCTGTAATGGATATAAAAAGCACCTTCTCAACTCTGGCCTTGTGTTTCAGACTAGAATGAAGAATTTCCAAAGAGGAAATTATCTCCCAGAAAACCAGGAAGCATAGAGTGCTTGGTGTATAATCCTTCAAGATCATTAGAGGAATATGCAAAGTTT
Organism: Piliocolobus tephrosceles; assembly: GCF_002776525.5. NCBI lineage: Eukaryota > Metazoa > Chordata > Mammalia > Primates > Cercopithecidae > Piliocolobus > Piliocolobus tephrosceles. The sequence continues at coordinate 20,855,256 of NC_045450.1, forward strand.
TAATGAAGCTCTCTCATTCCCTTGGACTGCTAATTCTGTTAGTGATTCTCAAAGTTGAGCTTGCATCAGCATTGTCTGGAAGGCTGTAAAAACACAAATTGGAGTCCCCACTCCCAGAGTTTTACATATAGTAGGTAAGGGGTGAGGCCTGAGAATTTGCATTTCTAATCGGTTTGCTGGTACAAACCACTGAACTATATTAAAAGACCTGCCCAGATGGGCAAGCCAATAACTGAGCAAATGGATGGAGGCCAGACCTGCTTTGAGGAAGACCTACATGTTCGAGCAGGAAGAGTTACCCCAGTGAAAGTGCTTTCCTAGGCTTCCAGCTCTCAGAGCCTTCAGGTACCAGTTAATTAGATAATTTGCCTTTCTCATTTATATTTTTACTAAAAACACATTATTATTGTTATTATTATTATTATTCTTGTTGAGACAGGACCTTGCTCTGTTGCCCCGGCCGGAATGCAGTGGCTCAATCTTGGCTCACTGCAACCTCCGCCCCTGGGTTCAAGTGATTCTCCTGCCTCAGTCTCCTGAATAGCTGGGATTCTAGGTGCCCACCACCATACCTGGCTAATTTTTGTATTTTCAGTAGGGATGGGGTTTCACCATGTTGGCCAGGCTGGTCTCAAACTCCTGACCTCCAGCGATCCACCAGCCTCAGCCCTAAAGTGCTGGGATTACAGGCATGAGCCACCATGCCCATCCTGAAAACACATAATTATTACAAACCCCCACCCCCCCAAAAAAACAAAAAAACCCCACAATACAGAGAAAGTAAAATTTCTCCAAATTTTCCCCAAAGCAGTTGTTCTCAACAGAGTACTGTTTTGCCCTCTTAGGGGACTTTTGGCCATGTCTGCAAACACTTTTGGTTGTCACAACTGGAGCAGAGCTATTGGCATCTAGTGGGTAGAGGCCAGGGGTGGTGTTCAACATCCTACAATGCGTAGGACAGCACCAGTACACAGAGGTAGCTGGTCCAAAATGTCAATAATACTGAGGTGAGCAAGCGTGTTTCAGAGGTAACTATAAAGAATAGTTTGCTATCATTTTTTTTTTTTTTTTTTGAGACGGAGTCTCGCTCTGTTGCCTGGGCTGGAGTGCAGTGGCCGGTTCTCAGCTCACTGCACGCTCCGCCACCCGGGTTTACGCCATTCTCCTGCCTCAGCCTCCAAGTAGCTGGGACTACAGGCGCCCGCCACCTCGCCCGGCTAGTTTTTTTTTTTTTTTTTTTTTGTATTTTTTAGTAAAGACGGGGTTTCACGGTGTTAGCCAGGATGGTCTCGATATCCTGACCTCGTGATCTGCCCGTCTCGGCCTCCCAAAGTGCTGGGATTACAGGCTTGAGCCACCGCGCCCGGCCTGCTATCATTTTTGAGAGTTTTCTTTTACATATAAAATATAGGCCAGGCGCAATGACTCATGCCTGCAATTCTAGCACTTTGGGAGGCTGAGGTGGGAGGTTCATTTGAGGACAGGACTTTGAAACCAACCTGGGAAACGTAGCAAGACTAACTGTACAAAAAGTACAAAAATTAGCCAAATGTGGTAGCACATGCCTGTAGTCCTAGCTACTTGGGAAACTGAGGCAGGAGGATCACTTGAACCCAGGAGTTCAAAGCGGCAGTGAGCTATGATTGAGTCACTGCATTTCAGCCTGTATGACAGAGTGAGACTCTATCTCTAAACCAAATTTAAAAAACCTTATCTATTTACATGTAATATAAAAACCACAAGTGGGCTGGGCACAGTGGCTCATACCACTTTAGGAGGCCGAGATGGTGGATCACTTTAGGTCAGGAGTTCAAAACCAGCCTGGCCAACTTGGTGAAACCCCCATCTCTACTAAAAATACAAAAAAAAAAAAAAAAAAGCCATGCATGGTGGCAGGTGCCTGTAATCCCAGCTACTTGGGAGGCTGATGCAGGACAATTGCTTGAACCAGGAAGGCGGAGGTTGCAGTGAGCTGAGATTACGCCACTGTACCACTGGGTGACAGAGTGAGACGCTGTCTCAAAAAAAAAAAAACAAACCACAAGTGAGTTCATACTATACACACTGTTCTGTTTATATATATAGCTAAGATATATATATAGATATGTAACTATATATATGACTATATATATAGTTAAGCTATGTATAACTATATATAATTAAATATAACTATATATAGTTAAATATAACTGTATAACTATATGTGTAGTTAAGCTATATATATATAGTTTAACAGAATAGTGTGTACAGTATGAGTTCATTTGTGATTCTTACATTATGATGTAACTATATATATATGCACATGCATGAAATAGCACAGACATCATTTAATGTTCATATATATAAATCTACCTTATTTAAAACAAAGTAGGTGCACTATTCCATTGTATGTATATACCATAATCTTTCAATCCCCTGCTGAGGAATATTAAAATTATATCTCCCTTTCTTGCAGATATAAAACAATTGCGATGAGCATCACACTTAAATGTCTGTGTTCATGTTTGTTATTGCAATTTTCTCATCCATAAACTGGGCAGAGTAGTAGTACCTACATCATAAGGTGCTGTATTGCATAAGTGAACACATATGAAGCACTTAGAATAGTGCCTGGCACACGGAAAGCACTACTTGTGTTTGTTCTTCTTCTTACTGCACGAAATCCCCAGAACTGCTTAATCTTTCAGGTTAATTGTTTGGCGTGGAAATACTGGGAAGTTTCCAGGTTGTCTATGCCACCTTTCCTCTTGGCTGCACTCCCGTAAGTGAACATCAGCCCCCACTTTCTGGCTCAGCAGTAAGATCGGTGGGAATCACTGAAGTCAAAGTGATTCTCTCCCTATTGGGTTTTCTTGAAGAACTAGAGGCAGAGTGGAGCGTGCCTTAGACAGTTAAGCCCTTGAGATCCAGGATTTCAATTCTGAGTATCATACAGACATTTCAGACAGACCTTCTTGCTTTTCATGTTATGTAAAAACCAAGCCAAAGCAACCGAAGCCTGAATGGGTGTCAGTGAGGCAGGTCCCATCTGGCCTGGCTTTGTGGCTGTCCCAGGCTTCAGGGGCATCAGGGCTGATGGGAGCAGTAGGTGTTTCTCCTGGCATGTGTGAGCTTTCAGGCCTGCAGGGTAGCCCTGCTTTTCAAACATGATCTGGACATTGTTTCTCTCCTTCTCTCCTTCTTTATTTCCTTCTACCTTATTTTGCTCTTATTATCTTCATTCATTAAAAAAAAAGTTCATTGAGTACTTGCTGTATGCTAGTTCTCAGATAGCTAAATTTTCTATCTGAAAATTTAGAAATTCCTATTAGTTTATGAGACCTTATAATCTCATGGTGGGAGAGGGAATAGACAAACATGAAGCCAATTATAGTATCAGGTTGATATTTGGTTGAAAGCAACAGAACTGAAACTGAAACTGGATTATGCAATAAAAGGGAATTTTTGGTTCAGGTAACTGGAAAGTTGAGAGAGACTTCAGGCATGGCTGGATCTAGGGGTTCAAATGATGTCATTTGTCTCTTGTCCCAGCTTATCTCTGCTGGCTTCACTATCAGGCAAGTTCTTTCTCTGTGGAAACCCTGGCAGATCTAAGGTTAAATTTTCCCAGCTTCATATTCAGGGAAAAGAGAAAAACATTCTCTTCCCATCATTCTCAATACACGTCTTGGGTTTGACTCTCATTGACCTTAATTGGGCAAATTTATTTTCCTTGAACCAATCAGTGAGGTTGGGAGGATGGATAACTTTGACTGACTTTAATCTGTATTGCACCCCTGGGGCTGGAGAGAAACCATAAGGACTTAGAGTGAGAGAGATGGTTTTTCAAGAAAAACCAGGTGCTTTCCAAGAAAGCCAGGTACTGTTATACACCTCTGTTAGCACAGAGGTGTAAGAACATGTTTCAGGGAAGATGTTGAATCTGGTTTTCAAACAGTCAAGTGGTGGGGTTGAGTAGGCTGGATGGGTTTCATGGAGCCTTTCTCAACTTTTTTATTGCTTTCCAAAGGAGAGGCAAAGGAGAGGGATAATGAGCACTGGGCACAGAGGAGGGACTATCACCTATAGACTGGAGAGACAGAGGAGACTGAACTAGTGCTGGATGGAGAGTTTAGGATGGACATTCCAGGCAGTGGAATGGGGATGTCCGGTTCAGCAGTGGGTAAGAAAAGCAAATCACTCTGGGAACACATGGGGGTATATCTGCAGAGTAGATAGGGGAGAGAAGGCCAGAGAGGTAAGGAACATCAGAACATCAGATCATGGGGGCTTTGTGAAGTGAGGAGTTTCACTCCTATTCTGTGTGCAGCCATCAGATTTATATTTCAGAAAGATCATAGCCACTACCCACGTGGAGGATAGAATGCAGGGAGGCTGAATGGAAAGAAGGGAGACAGCTGAAGATTATTTCAGTAACCCAGATCTTGGCATGGCATTTCTTCCACTCATTCATGTCTCAGCTCAAATGGAACTGCCTTAGAAGGGGCTCGTTTGATTATCCCCATTGTCATTCTCTTTTACAGAGCCATTTTATTTTCTTCCTTACGTTAATTAATTAATTCATTCATTTTTGAGACAGAGTCTCCCTCTCTCACCCAGGCTGGAGGGCAGTGGTGTAATCTTGGCTCATTGCAACCTCTGCCAACTGAGTTCAAGAGATTCTCCTACCTCAGCCTCCCCAGTAGCTGGGATTACAGGTGTGTGCCACCACACCTGGCTAATTTTTGTATTTCTTGGTAGAGACAGGGTTTCACCGTGATGTCCAGGCTGGTCTCAGACTCCTGACCTCAGGTGATCTGCTTGCCTTGGCCTCCCAAGTGCTGGGATTACAGGCGTGAGCCACTGTGCCTGCCTTCTTCCTTACATTTATTAATAGCTGAAATGACCTGTTTTATTCATTGGTTTCTGTGTTTCTTCTCTCTACTAGAATTAAGCACCATGAATGCAGGACCACTTGTGTCTTGTTCATTGTTATATTTGGTGCCTAGAATAGTGCCTGGCTTACTGTAGATGTTTTGTAGATATTTGCTGGATGAATGAAGAAATAAATTAACCAGTGGTACTGGGAATGGAGAAGTAAGAATAGATTTTTGTTGTTGTTTTGAGACAGGGTCTCATTCTGTCACCCAGCTTGGAGTGCAGTGGTGCGATCTCAGCTCACTGCAACCTCTGCCTCCCAGGTTCAAGTGATACTTCCACTTCAGCCTCTGGAGTAGTTGAAACCCCAGGTACATGCCACCATGCCCAGCTAATTTTTTGTATTTTTGGTAGAGATAGGATTTCACCATGTTGCTCAGGTTGGTCTCAAACTCCTGATCTCAGGTGATCCACCCACCTTGGCCTCCCAAAGTGCTGGGATTATAGGTGTGAGCTACCGCACCCAGCCAGAAGTAAGAACAGATTGGGATAATACTAAGGAGATAGCAATAACAGGCTTGGGACAAAGAAAAAAAGGAGTGTGGGATAGCACAGAGGTGGAAGAACATGTTTGGGGGAAGATGTTGAATCTGGTTTTGGAACAGTCGAGTGGTGGGGTTGAGTAGGCCGGATGGGTTTCATGCAGCTTTTCTCAACTTTTATTATTGCCTTCCAAAGGAGAAAATTTTAATTTCTCCTGAATGAAGGAAATTATACACTGAGGAAAAATATTCTCAGTAGGAATGAGTTTCGGTGGGTCACAGATCATTGTCATAACAGTCTTTTTTATCCCCCATCCAAACCAGTTTCTCCTTTTTGAGGGTGACCTTGACCCGTTGAGAATACATGGTCAAGAGCTGAAGGATCAAGAGCTGAAGGCAGAGTTCTGGACTAGAGATGACAGAATTTCTCTTTCCACTCTTTTTCTTATCTTTCTTTCTCATTTTCTACTTATTCTCTCTCCTCTTTGTCTCTTTTTTCATCTACTTTTTCCTTTCTTTTTCATCTCCCCTCAACCAGTCCATCAATCAACATATTTATTTATGGAGAACCCATTATCTGATCAATGCTCTGGGGCATAGAAGAGGAGCATGATGGGAAGTTTGTTCCCACCCATAGAAGAGGGTCATGATGGGAAATTTGCTCCCACCCATAGAATAGAGCATCATGGGAAGTTTGTTGCCCATTCATAGAAGAGGAGCATGATGGGAAGTTTGTTCCCACCCACAGAAGAGGAGCATGATGGATGGGAGACTTGCGACCTGCTTCAGGGAGCCAAAGCATCACTGGGGAGAACAAACATTTAAAGAACGTCTTTGGGATGAGCTCTTGGGCATGTGGACCCTGATTTTAGGGTTCAACAGGAGCAGCCACGTGTTCCTCCTCTTGTTCTCCACATCCCTCTCCAGGGCCCGCTACCTGGCTTCTGTCCCAGCCTCCCAGTGTGTGCCCTTTCTGATCAGCCTGGGGAAGAGCTGGTTGGATTCCTTGGTTTTAGATTCCTACAAAAAGACTTCAGTCCTCAGGAAAGTACAGCAGTGCCTGGTAAGAAAACTCTTCCTGGGTGTCCCCTCCCTCTAGGTGTCTGTGGCCATCTTGGGGAGCCCTGTGAGGGATCTGGCTGGGATCTTGAGCCTGCTCTGATGGCCAGAAGTCTGACTTGTGGGTCTTGAAGCTTACTCTAAAGCTACTGGTTGGAACAATCTTGGCCATTGGTTCTGGAGACTTCTGCTCCAGGGTCCAAAGGAGGGGAGGCTACTCTGGAGGAATGGAAAGAGCACAGTACCCAGAGACTGGGTGCCAGTGATTGGTTATGTGGCTTTGGGTGAATCACCTTTTCTCCCTGAGCCTCAGTCTTCTCATCTGTAAGGTGGGGGTAATAGCACATCCCCCATGAGTATTTTTTGTTTTTGGGGGGCAGAGTCTCACTCTGTCACCCAGGCTGGAGTGCAGTGGCATGATCTCAGCTCACTGCAACCTCTGCCTGCCAGGTTTGAGTGATTCTCCTGCCTCAGCCTCCCAAGTAGCTGGGAATACAGGTGTGTACCACTATACCCGGCTATTTTTGGTATTTTCAGTAGAGACAGGGTTTCACCATGTTGGCCAGGATTGTCTCAAACTCCTGACATCAGGTGATCCACTCCACCTCGGCCTCCCAAAGTATTGGGATTACAGATATGAGCCACCGTACCCAGCTTCCTCCTAGGGTATTGAGAGCATGACATGGGCAATGTATTATTTAATGTAAAGGCTCAAAGGCCAGACTGTCTGGGTGTGAATCCTAGTCTTGCCACTAGCTGGCAGTTTCTTTTTCTTTAAAAAATGGATAATAGTAGTACTTACTTCTTATAGTTACTTTGAAGATGACTAGATTGAGACCCGTAGATACTCAGGACAGTGCACATAGGAAACACACAATAAATGTCAACAATTTTTGTCATTTTGCAAAAGTGCAAAAGAGCTTTGAAGGCTTTCAAGTGGCACACAGACTTTGAAGTGCTGTTTTCATTGTTGTGGTGCTAATAGTATAATGGTAGTTGGACTCTGGAATATTCTCAGAGCAGTAACAATGACAGTAGTGCTCAATTACTGAGTGCTCCTGGTGTGCCAAGCCAGGGTTTTCCAGATTTCTGAGGCCTGCATCCCTGGGGAAGATCAGGTCCCCTTCCATCTCTAGGAATCCATGGCAGGTAGACAATTCAGATCCTGGAATCTTTAAGAAGTTTGGGATTGGAATCTTTTTTTTTTTTTTTTTTTCTTTTTTGAGACAGAGTTTTCCTCTGTCACCCAGGCTGGAGTGCAATGGCATGATCATCTCGGCTCACTGCAACCTCCACCTCCCGGGTTCAAGTGATTCTTGTGCCTCAGCCTCCTGACTAGCTGGGACTACAGCCATGTGCCACGACGCCAGGCCAATTTTTGTATTTTTAGTATAGATGGGGATTCACCGTGTTGGCCAGCCTGATTTCGAACCCCTGGCCTCAAATGATCTGCCTGCCTCGGCCTCCTAGAGTGCTGGGATTATAGGCGTCAGCCACAGTGCCCACCTCACAGGATGTATTTCTAATGGCTCATGATCTTATGCTCTGCTGGAACTGCCCATTGGCTCCACTTTTTGGGTTCAGGACAACTCCATTGCCGATGAGTACACTGTGGACATCATGGGGAACCTGCTGTGTCACTTGCCAGCAGCCATCATCGACAGGGGAATCTCCCCCAGGGCCTGGGCGACTGCTCTACACGGCCTCAGAGACTGCCCAGACCTCAACCCCGAGCAAAAGGCTGCAGTGAGGCTCAAGCTCCTGGGACAGTACGGGTGAGGAGTGGCCGGGCTTGGCTTTTGGGGCTGTGGTATGCTCTATAGAGGGACACTCAACCTTGGCTCTCCTGCCCTGCAAACGGAGTTTCTGGCTTAGGATGAGATAAAATTCTTAGGCTTATTTTGGAAATGTGACCTTTCTTCTTTTGGCTTCAGATTTTTTTTTTTTTTTTTGAGATGGAGTCTCACTCTATGGCCAGGCTGGAGTGCAGTGGTGCAACCTTGGCTCACTGCAACCTCTGACTCCCTGGTTCGAGCGATTCTCCTGCCTCAGCCTCCTGAGTAGCTGGGATTATAGGCATGTACCACCACGCGCAGCTAATTTTTGTATTTTTAGGAGAGACAGGATTTCACCACATTGGCCAGGATGGTCTCGATCTCCTGACCTCGTGATCCACCCGCCTCGGCCTCCCAAAGTTCTGGGATTACAGGCATGAGCCACCATGCCCGGCCTTGGCTTCAGATTTGCTGTAAAATGGAATCAGTAGTAGCTTCCCTACAAATCTCAAAGAGTTGTTACTTACACAGCTTGGCATATGAAGGGGAAATTTGGAAAACATGGCCCTAAAGCAGTGGTATTATTATTAGTTTAAAGACTATATATATATATATTTTGAGATGGGGTCTTGCTCTGTCACCCAGGCTGGAGTGCTGTGGCACAGTAATGGCTCACTGCAGCCTCAACCTCCTTGGCTCAGGTGATCCTCTCACCTCAGCTTTCCAAGTAGCTGGGACCACAGGTACACATCACTGTACTCAGCTAATTTTTGTATTTTTTTTAAGGGATGGAATTTCATCATGTTGCCTAGGTGAGTCTCGAACTCCTGGGCTCAAGGGATTCACCCACCTAAGCCTCCCACAGTGTTGGGATTATAGGTATGAGCCACCATGCCTGACCCTACAGTCTATTTTTAAGACTAGTTTTAGGTTCTCAGAAAAATGGACAGGATAGAGATTTCTCATATCCCTCTGACTCCATACACGCATAAGCTCCCTGTGATCAATATCCCCCACCAAAGTTGTACGTTTATTAGAACTGATGAACCTATGTTGACATTATTGTCATTGGATTCTCATTGTCACCTGAAGTCTGTATTTTACATTAGGGTTCACTCTTGGTGCTTTACGTTCTATGGGTTCAGACAAGTATATAATAACATGTATTCACCATTATAGTATCATTTGGAGTATTTTCGCTGCCCTAAAAATCCTTCTGGGCTTTGCCTGTTCATTCCTCCATCATTCCTAATTCCTGGCAACCACTGATACTTTTGCCTTTTCTAGAATATCATATATTTGGAATCATACAGCAGATAGCCTTTTCAGATAGACTTCTTTCACTTAGTAATATGTACTTAAGTTTTCTCCAGGTCTTTTTTTGGCTTGATAGCTCATTCCTTTTTAGTGCTGAATAATATTTCATTGTCTTCATGAACCACAGCTTATTTAGCCCTTCACCTACGGAAGGACATTTGTTTGCTTCCAAATTTTGGCAATTATGGATAAAGCTGCTATAAACATCCATATACAGGTTTTCATGTAGACATAAGTTTTCAACTCCTTTGCGTAAATACCAAAGAGTGTGTTTGCTGGGTTATATGGCAAAAACATGTTTGCTTTTGTAAGAAACCACCGAAGTTCTTCCAAAGTGGCTGTATGATTTTGCATTCCCACCAGCTGTCACTGCTAATTGGGCAGACCTCCTTTAGAGATGTCACCAAAGATAGTGACAGCTCTTCACTGTAGGCATTTATGATCTACGTAAGAATAACAGTGGATTCTGGGTCAGTGCTTGTATTTTATCCTGCCAAGTTCAAGAGAAAGTTTTTTCTTATTCTAGGAGAAGACTGTTATGGTAAATTAAAAGGAAGAAATATATAATTACTCTTCTCTCGGGGAGGAGGAGGAAGGAAACACTGTGATGTAAATGGCAGAAATTCAATAATTTAATTCAAACTAAAGAGAATGAGAATGTATTGAATTCAGGAATGGAATGGAATGGGAAACTCCACTGGTGGTCTTCAGGCGTGGCTGAATCCAGTGTCTCAAATGACATCATCAGGAATACGTTCCTCCCATCCCTCAACTCTGTGTTCCTTGGTGTGGTCTTTAATTTTTCCACTTGGTAATATGAATGTCCTCCAATATCCTCTTTACAGCCAGAGATACCAGAGAAAGGAGAGCTTCTCTGAGAGTTCCATCAAAATTCCCAGGGATGACTCTGATTGGTCAGCCTGTATTACATGCCAATTTTCTTGGTCAAGGAAGTGGGACCATGTGATTGACAGTTTCTCTGAGTATAAGACAATCTGTTCCTGAAAGACAAGAGTGTTGGGGGAAAAGGCAACAGATGTCCACCACAGCATGTTTTTTTTTTCACTTTACTGGTTATTATCTCTTTTTAGACTTCCTCAGCACTGGACAGCCGAGACCACGAAGGACTTGGGACCCTTTCTAGTACTTTTCTCAGGAGATGAATTAAGCTCTATAGCCACAAAGGTAATGTTGTGCTCCAGCTTAAGAAGGCTGAAGGAGTTTGAAGGGGAGAGAAAATATGGTCAGCTATACTGCTGTCTAAGCTTCTGAAAGCTTCCTCCCTGCCTCAAAGGGCTAAGATGTTTCCAGCTCCATTCCAGGATGTGCAAGGTTCTGGAAAAGGGAGTGAGGCCACAGCTAAATGAACTCAGGCCCTTTTGTGTGGCCCCCCAGGCAGATGTGTGCAGACGGGCATCACGTAGCTACCACTCTGCTATTAGTGTGCATCTCACACCCACATCTGTTCTGGCTCTCACATTGGCTGGTGCCCTAGGCACATGCACATATATGTCCAGTGTATGCAATCACATATGCAGACACATTTAATCCAATAACAAGTCTTTATTGATATTACATTTGGGCATGACACTTTTCTTGGAGTAAGGCTCCAGAAGTTAGATAGTCTAGGTCAAGGGACATGCAAAATAAGCATTAATTAGTCATTTTTGCTGCATAACAAAGCCACACAATCTCAAGGGCATAGAACAATTTGCATATGTTTCTTGCTGCCTGATCTGTGGGTCACTGGAGCAGCCCTGCTCTATAAGGCTGTATTTGGAGCCCAGCCTCTAGAACTTGTTCTTACCATGAAGGTATGAAACTACCAAAAAGAGAAGGGATAAGTACAATTCTCCTTAAGTCCTAGGCTGGAAATTGACACGCTGTCACTTCTGCCACACTCCAAAGGCCAAAGTGAGTTACATGACCAAGACCAACTTTGATGGGGCAGGAAGGAGTTTCCTTCCATGGAGGTGGAGGGTAGGAAAGGAGTGAATGTTTGCTGAACAACAATCAGATTCCCCACAAAGCACATACACACACTCACATACCTGCACATGCAGGCGCAAGGTGCACATAGTCACACATACTCAGCAGCGCCTGAACACACAGAACATCACCTGGGATCACACATGTGCAGCACACATTCTGAAATTTAGTCACAGTAAAATCATATTCTGGATGTCCAAATATATGGTTACAAGCAGTTGATGCCCAAATGTTTATTTTTATTTTATTATTTTATTTTATTTTGAAATGGAGTCTCCCTCTGTTGCACAGGTTGGAGGGTAGTGATGCAATCTCGGCTCACTGCAACCTCCGCCTCCCAGGTTCAAGTGATTCTCCTGCCTCAGCCTCCCGAGTAGCTGGGATTACAGGCGCCTGCCACTATGCCCAGCTAATTTATATATTTTTAGTAGCTATGGGGTTTCACCATATTGGCCAGACTGGTCTTGAACTCCTGATCTCAAGTGATCTGCCTGCCTTGACCTCCCAAGTGCTAGGATTATAGGTGTGAGCCACCTTGCCTGGCCCTGATACACAAATGTTATATATCCATCTATTTTTTTCCTTCCTTGCTTTTTCTATGTTTAGATGTTTATTATTTTCCATAAGTTATTGGGATACAGGTGGTACTTGGTTACAGGAGTAAGTTATTTAGTGGTGATTTGTAAGATTTTGGTGCACCTATCACCCGAGCAGTATACACTGCACCATATTTGTAGTCTTTTATCCCTTGTCCCCCACAATCTTCCATCCAAGTCCCCAAAGTCCATTGCATCATTCTTATGCCTTTGGGTCCTCATAGTTTAGCTCCCACATATCAGTGAGAACATACATATGTCTATCTAATCTTAAAAAAATCAACTTCTGAAGTTGAAAAAGTCTTGTATCAACACTGTGAAATATCAAAAACACAGTGTAGAATTAAAAAAAAAAACCCAGGTTGCAAAAGTATATCTATAGTAGGATATGAAGTAAATAAATAAATACTAGCTGAATTAATTTAAAGCATATGTAAACCAAGTTTATATGTAAGAGAAGTGTAAAAGTGAATGCCAAATTCAGAGTGACAGTTACTTCTGGGGAAGGAGGAAGGCAAAGAGTGAAGGAGGGACTTATTATTTATATTGTGATGTTTTATTTCTTAAGCTGGGTTGTGAGGACATGGGTGTTTTGTTGTATTATTCTGTATACTCTTTTTTAAAATACTGGAAATGTTTAATAAAACAAGTAATACATGCTCGTGGTTAACAAATCCCAATTGCACTAAAGGTAATAGGATGAGAAGCAAGTCTCCCTCCCACTCCAGACTTGTAGTTCCCTAGCTTCCCTCTTCAGAGGCAGTTGCTGTCCCCAATCTCTTCTGCATCCTTTCAGAAAAATCCTGACTACCTATATAACATGTTTTATATAGGTGTAAAAAAAAAAAAAAAATATATATATATATATATAACAAGCCAACATGGTGAAACCCTGTCTCTACTAAAAACACAAGAGCATATATACACTCTTCTTTAAAAAATACAAAATGGAAAATACCATTCACTCCACTATGCACATTGCTTTCTAAAAGTTAACTGTCTTAGAGCAGTTGCTTTCCGCCTTAGCTGCACATTAGAATCACCTGGGGAGATTCCAAGATGGACCAGTCCATGGTATCCAGCCCAGACCAACTAGTCAGAATCTGTAGGAGCTGGTGCTGGGTGTCCCAGGTGATTCTTACATACAGTCAGGGTGAGAACTGCTGGCCTAGACTGTGACTCTAATTCTGAAGATGAGTCTAGAAAGGGGAGCTACATAGGCTGAGAGGCTTTCTCTCTGGGTGAGCTGGGACCCAGAGAGGCATAGCTGTAGGGCTTGATGAATTCTCTGGGCCCATGGACAGGCCTCCTAATAATATCCCAAGTCTTGACAAAGTGTATTCGTTCTAGATGAGAAATGGCACTTTCTCCAAGGTAACCCAAAGTCCCCTAAGTCCCCTCATTGCTAGTCTCCATCCAGGATGTTGAGACAACCCTTCTTCACCTCCTTTTCATGATAAATGGTGTTAGGCAATTCTTTTTTTCTTTTTTGAGACAGAGTCTAGCTCTGTTGCCCAGGCTGGAGTGCAGTGGCACGATCTCAGCTCACTGCAATCTCCGCCTCCTGGGTTCAAGTGATTCTCCTGCCTCAGCCTCCTGAGTAGCTGGGATTACAGGCATACACCACCATGCCCCATGAATTTTTATATTTTTTGTAGAAACAGGGTTTCACCATGTTGGCCAGGCTGGTCTTGAACCCTTGACCTCAGGTGATCTGTCCGCTTGGGCCTCCCAAAGTGCTAGGATTACAGGTGTGAGCCACTGCACCTGACCTGTGTTAGGCAATTCTTGCATTGCTGTAAAGAAATACCTGAGACTGGGTAATTTATAAAGAAAAGAGGTTTACATGGAATACTATGTGGCTCTAAAAAAGAATGGGATCGTGTTCTTTGCAGGGACATGGATGGAGCTGGAGATCATCATCCTTAGCAAACTAATGCAGGAACAGAAAACCAAATACCACGTGTTCTCACTTATAAGTGGGAGCTAAATGATGAGAACACATTGTCACACAGAATGGAACAGCAGATACTGGGGCCTATTGGAGAGTGAAGGGTGGGTGGAGGGAGAAGATCAGCAAGAATAACTAATGGGTACTAGGCTTAATACCTGGGTGATTAAATAATTTGTACAACAAGCCTCCATGACACAAGCTTACCTATATAACAAACCTGCCATGTATCTCTGAACTTAAAATAAAAGTTAAATTTAAAAAAAAATAAAAATAAAAAGGGCCAGGTGCAGTGGCTCATGCCTGTAATTCCAGCACTTTGGGAGACCGAGGTGGGTGGAACGAGGTCAGGAGATCGAGACTATCCTGGCTAACATGGTGAAACCCCATCTCTACTAAAAAATACAAAAAATTAGCCGGGTGTGGTGGTGGGTGCCTGTGGTCCCAGTTACTCGGGAGGCTGAGGCAGGAAAATGGTGTGAACCCTGGAGGCGGAGCTTACAGTTACCCTAGATTGCACCCTGCACTCCAGCCTGGGTGACAGAGTGAGACTCCATCTCAAAAAACAAAAAACAAACACCGCCAGGCACAGTGGCTCACATCTGTAATCCCAGCAGTTCGCGAGGCCAAGGTGGGTGAATCACTTGAGGCCAGGAGTTTGAGACCAGCCAGGCCAAGATAGTGAAACCCTGTCTATAGTAAATATAAAAAAAAATTAGCCTGGCTTGGTGCTGCATGCCTGTAATCCCAGCTACTCAGGAGGCTGAGGCACGAGAATTACTTGAGCCTGGGAGGTGGAGGTTGCAGTGAGTGGAGATCCCACCACTGTACACCAGCTTGAGTGACAGAGCGAGACTCTTGTCTGAAAAAAAAAAAAAAAAAAAGACAAGAAAAGAGAAAAGAGGATTGATTGGCTCATGGCTCTGCAGACTGTATAGGAAGCATGATGCTGGCATCTGCCCAGCTTTTGGGAAGGCCTCAGGAAACTTACAATCATGGCGGAAGGCGAAGGGGGAGCAGGCACGTCTTACTTGGCCCCCGCAGGAGCAAGATAGTGATGGGGGAGGTGCTACATGCATTTAAACAACAAGATCTCGAGAGAACACTCTCATTGTGAGGACAGTACCAAGGGGATTGATTGTACTTAACTATTCATGAAAAATCTGCCCCCATGATCCAATCACCTCTCACTGGGCCCCACCTCCACTACTGGGGGATTACATTTCAATATGAGATTTGGGTGGGGTACACATCCAAAGTATATCAAACATAAAGTTTAGTAAAAACTTTGAAATAGCACCAAACCAAAAAAGGGGTAGGTACACATACATGTTTTTTTTGAGACAAGATTTTACTCCCATCGCCAGGCTGGAGTGCAGTGGCACGCTCTCGACTCACTACAACCTCCGCCTCCTGGGCCCAAGTGATCCTTCTGCCTCAGTCCCCTAAGTAGCTGGGATGACAGGTGCATGCCACCACGCCTGGCTAATTTTTGTATTTTTAATAGAGATGGGGTTTCACCATGTTGGCCAGGCCAGTCTTGAGCTCCTGACCTCAAGTGATTTGCCCACCTCAACCTCCCAAAATGCTGGGATTACAGATGTAAGCCACCACACCTGGCCTAGCCTACATTTATTGTCGATATTATCAGATTGCTCTGCTAATAGTGCACAATTTGACAGTCCCACAGAAAAATGAATGTGCCCAACATTAAGTATTAGCACTTTATTTTATTTTTGACTATCTGGTGAAAAGTGATGTATTTATGTTTTTTAGCCCTTATTGGATTTTTATTGAGGTTGAGTATCATTTTATAGGATTCTTTATAGAGACCACATTAGTGGGACTAGGGATTAGATTTATATGAGAAGTTGCTATAACAAAGAATGAAGGCAGTAAGTAATGTGACAGTTTCAATTCTGATTTCAATCTGTATTTAAGGGGCTTTAATTATTATTCATCTTCTTTCATCTTCTCTCACACAGTTTCCTGAGATCCTTCTACAAGCAGCTTCCAAGATGGCCAGGACCTTGCCCCCTAAAGAATTCCTCTGGGCTGTCTTTGAATCTGTTCGGAACAGCAGTGACAAGATCCCCAGCTCTGACTCTATGCCTGGTGAGTGTTTCCAGGGTATCCGAGCCGCTGCTGGGGTGGCAGTGTTTTGGGCAGGGTCTCTGACATCAAGAGGCCTCCTTATGCAGGGAACTGGATGAAATGGCTGCAAAGCAATAGAATGACAAAATCTACAGGCAAAGAACTACATTTTTGGGTCAGGCGCGGTTGCTCAAGCCTGTAATCCTAGCACTTTGTGAGGTTGAGGCAGGCAGATCACTTGAGGTCAGGAGATCGAGACCAGCCTGGCCAACATGGCGAAACCCTGTCTCTACTGAAAACACAAAAATTAGCCAGGCGTAATGGTGTGTGCCTGTAGTCCCAGGTACTCTGGAGGCTGAGGCACAAGGATTGCTTGAACCCAGGAGGTGAAATTTGCAGTGAGCTGAGATGGTACCGCTGCACTCCAGCCTGGGTGACAGCAAGACTCTGTCTCAAAACAAAACAAAACAAAAAAGTTACACTTTTGTAAAGTAACCTGGAATCATGTCCCATACTCCATACCCAGGCTAGTGGGTTTAATGAGTGAATACGTGTAACAAACATTTCAGTAGGATTGACTTAAAGGACCAACATGGATTAGTGGTTTAACATTGCAGTGACAGGGCTGAGCTGTCTAGATTTCTCTCCTGAGTCTGCCACTTACTGGCTGTGTGGTTTTGGGTAAGCTCTTTAACCTCTGTGTGCCTCAGTTTTCATCCTCTATCAAATGGGGACAATGAAAGTCTCTACCTCACTGGGTTATTGTGAGAATTAATGGGTTTAAGCCCAGAAACATGTTTATAAGAATGTCTGGCACGTAGCAGATCCTTAATAAGTGTTAGATATTTTTAAAATTTGATTTGTAAAAAAATTTTTGAGGTGGAGTCTCACTGTGTCACCCAGGCTGGAGTACAGTGGCATGATCTCGGCCCACTGCAACCTCCGCCTCCCAGATTCCAGCAACTATCCTGCCTCAGCCTCCTGACTAGCTGGGATTATGGGCATGTGCCACTACACCTGGCTAGGTTTTGCATTATTAGTAAAGGTGGGGTTTCACCATGTTGGCGAGGCTGGTCTTGAACTCTGGCCTCAGGTGATCCACCTGCCTTGGCCTCCCGAAGTGCTGGGATTACAGGCATGAGCCACTGCGCCTGGCCTAAAATTTGACTTTATAGAGGCAGGGCCTTGCTTTGTCACCCAGGCTGGAATGCAGTGGTGCAATCATGGCTCACTACAGCCTCGACCTCCTGGACTCAAGAGATCCTCCCACCTCAGCTTCACAAGTTAGCTGGGACTATAGGCATGCATCACCACATCTGGATAATGTTTTATTTTTTGTAGAGATAGGATCTTGCTATGTTTCCCAGGCTGATGTTGAACACTGAGACTCAAGTGATCATCCTGCCTTGGTCTCCCATAGTGCTGGGATTATAGATGTGAGCCACCATGCCTGTCCAAGTGTTAGATATTTTATTATCATTACCATGCACCTACTAAGTGCAGACGGGGGCCAGGCATGAGGAGACAAAGTTAATCAGATCCAATGGTGGTAGTAGTTGACAGTCAGTGCTTGCTTTCATCCACCCAAAAAATATTATTTAATCACTAATTATGTGAACAAAGAGCTTATTTTCAAATGGAGTGTAGCAAGACAATAAATTCCATACATAAGTGAAATATATGGTATATCATATGAAAAGTGCCAAGAAGGAAAATAAAGCAAGGGAACGGGCTATGAGTGTTGGGAGGGGGACTGTCATGTGAAAAGAGAACCATGAAGGAATGTCTCATTGAGAATGTGACATTTGAATGAAGACCCAAGGGACAGTGGGCCATGTGAATATTTTCAATTAGAGTCTTTTAGGCAGAGAGTGCGACAGGATCACTCCTGTGAGTGGGAGGTAGGGGCCAGTGTGTTTGGAGGGGAGTGAGAGACAAGGCCAGCCATGTAGGGACTGATAAAGGAAACCCTAATGACTTTGGCTTTTACTCTGGGTGGAGGCATCTTGTAACATCGAGCAAAGAAGTGTCACAATTGGATTTATGTGTACCTTGGGTGATTATCCCTCCATGCATTATATTGTTCTCCTGTTTTGTTTTTCTTGGTGAATGTGGGGATTTTATTGGGTAATGGAGGTGGCTCTCAGTGGGATGGATGGGGAGCTAGAAAGGGGATGGAGTGGGAAGATGATCTTCCCCTGGAGTTTGGCTGTCCTGTGGCCAATGTCCTCTCCAACTGTCCCCAGCCAAACTCTTCTTGGTATTCAGACGCTTCTTCTTTTCTCTCCTTCTCTGCCATGCTGCTCTTCTGCTCCTCTTCTCTTTATTCATCTGCTCATCTGCTTATATGCTCATGGAGCCTGGGGTTTGGGGTTTATATGGGTACAGGATAGTGGGATGTGGCAGGCCAAAAGGTAACACTTGGATGTGAAAACAGGAATGCCTATTCCCATTTAGGGCTGCAGATTTCCAGCCTTGGGTGTTCTCTTGTTTTTTAAATGAAGGAAACTGGGGCTTAGGAGACTAAGGGACTTGTCCAAAGTCACAGAGTTAGTAAATGGCAGTGTTTGGATTTGTACCCAAAGCTGATGGTGAGCACCACTGACTCCCACTGCCTTCAAGATCTAGCAGTCCATGTCATCATATTGCAGAGCTCTTACTGTGTGCATGTGGTACACAAAAGTAAGGCTTTCCACACTCAGGGGAAGGAAGCTCTGGTATCAGTGCACAGTTTATGAGTGTTCTTTAGTTGGTTCTGGGTATCAATTGCTGCTATGCTTAAGTGATTAATGAATTAGCAGAATTACTGCTTGGTTTTATATTAGTTTGTGTGTGTGTGTGTGTGTGTGTGTGTGTGTGTTCATTCACCCACAGATACTTGCTGAATGCCTACTGTGTTCCAGGCTCTATTCTAATCCCTGGACAGACACGGTGATAAGACCAAGTCCCTGATGTACTAGTCAACCATTCTGCTCTCTCTAGTTCTGTGCTACCACTGATGTTGTTTTCACTAGAGAGTGGGGTGGGGGTTGGCCTAGGGAGGGATGGATCTTTAGTCCCTTCCAAGTGGCTTATGATAAAGATGTTTGAGGACCACAACTGGCATCTTTGATCTGGTCTACTTTTGCCTCTTGATTGGAATGCAGTGAATTTCCATTGAAGGTGCAATGAGAAGAGAGAGGCCATCGGGCTTGGGAAATGCCCTGGCCTTGGGTGAGTTTGGTGCATCTGTCAGCATCAGTGGTGGTCTGCTGCTAAGACAAGAAATCCATGGTTGCTCTTAAGGATCCTAGAGTTTTCTCCCAGGTTGGGCACATTGGAGCCAGCAAAGACAATATCTCATTTGCATGTTGGTTGGTAACTGGTTTGAGTAGGTAAGGTCCATGTTATTCAAAGACCGAAATGGCTGTTTTTCCTTTTGCCAAGGGAAGTGCAAAGGGCTCATTTTTCTTTTCTCTTGGGATGGGAAATCCACAACCCCCACTATGATTTTCATGGACAGCACCTCATCTTCCTAATTTTTATTTTTTATTTTATTTTGACATAGGGTCTCACTGTTACCCAGGCTGGAGAGTAGTGGTATGATCACGGCTCACTGTAGCCTTGACCTCCCAGGCTCAGGTGATCCTCCCACCTCAGCCTCCTGGGTAGCTGGGACTACAGGCATGTGCCATCATACCCAGCTAATATTTTGCAGTTTTTTTAGAGGTGAGGTCTTGCCATGTTGCCCAGGCTGGTCTTGAACTCCTGGGCTCAAGTGATCCTTCTGCCTTGGCCTCCCAAAGTGCTGGGATTGAAGACATGAGCCACCATGCAGCCCATCTTCCCATTTTTATAGGAAGGCTCCTTCATAATTTTGGAACCTTTATGCTGGGTTGCAAACTTAAAGGCATAGGGGGTGAGGTAGGCAACAGAAATTGTGTATTGAGTGCTTACTGTATGCATGGCACTGTTCTAAGTGCTTTATAATAACACATTTAGTTTTCACAACCATCCTATGAGGTGATTTTATTTCCATTTTATAGACAAGAAAACTGAAATACAGAGAGGTTAAATAGCCTTGGATTTGAATCGAAAGTCGGGACTGTTCACCACCAGCTCTTACTGCCCTCAAGGAATTTGTAGTTTAATTGTAATGTTGCACTGCTCCTAGTTTGTGCATGTGGATGTGCAAAAAGCTGACATTTCCATGACTTTGTTACCCAATAATTGGCAAGAAATGGCAGAAGTAGGATTCAGTCTAGTCCCTGGGCTCCTGCTCTCCACTTTTACTTTCTAGTCCCTTCCATGCATAAATCTGACTGGTGAAGAATGTTACTCATTTCAATACACAGACTAACATTTCCTGAAATTCTCTTTCCTCGTCTCCTTCCCTGCATCTTCCCTTTCTTCAGGTTGCCATGGAGTCGCGGCCCCCTCTTCCGATGACATCTTCAAGTTGGCCGAAGCCAACGCCTGCTGGGCCCTGGAGGACCTGCGGTGCATGGAGGAAGACACATTCATCAGGACTGTGGAACTGCTGGGAGCTGTCCAGGGTTTCAGCCAGCCTCAGCTGATGACCCTGAAGGAGAAAGCAATACAGGTGAAGCCCACCTCAGGGAGGAAATGTTAAACAGAGGAAAAAAGAAAAACACCAAAACCAGTTCAGGATTTCTGCACATCGAGCCCTCCTCAAGGAGTTTTCACATATATCATCTTGAAATTTTACTGCATCAGCTCAGTGATATTGTGATCTCCTTATCTGAGAAAGGAGGAAATTTCCAGTTCCTCCCTCTTAGGACTGTGGCAGAGAATGGGATGAGATGTGTATTGGCATCTAGCAGATGCTCAGTGAATAAAGTTCTGTGGATGTCCCAATGCCTCTGACCAAGGCGGTTTCCAAGAATTAGCCCTCTTATTCCTTCACATGGAGAGCCCCAGCTGCTGCTCATAGCAGGTTTTCTCAGAATCTGTTGCAAATTTGTCTGAAAATATAACAGAAAGGAGTAAAAAGAGGACTGGAAGTAGTTTTCCATCTTTAACAAGGTTCTTTGTTGGCTGGGTGCAGTGGCTTACTCCTGTAATCCCAACAATTTGGGAGGCCGAGGCGGGCGGATCACGGGAGGTCAGGAGTTCGAGACCTGGCTGGCCAACATGGCAAAACTCCGTCTCTACTCAAAACACAAAAATTATCCGGGCGTGGTGGCATGGGCCTGTAGTTCCAGCTACTCGGGAGGCTGAGGCAGGAGAATTGCTTGAACCCAGGAGGTGGAGGTTGCAGTGAGCCAAGATTGCGCCAGTGTACTCTAGCCTGGGCATCAGAGCTGAGGCTTTGTCTCAAAAACAAAATAAAAGGAGGCTGGGCACAGTGGCTCATGCCTGTAATCCCAGCACTTTGGGAGGCAGATTACGAGGTCAAGAGATCGAGACCAGCCTGGCCAACAAGGTGAAACCCCATCTCTACTCAACATACAAACAATTAGCTGGGCGTGGTGGCAAGGACCTGTAGTTCCAGCTACTTGGGAGGCTGAGGCAGGAGAATTGCTTGAACCTGGGAGGCGGAGGTTTTAGTGAGCCGAGATTGCGTCACTACACTCTAGCCTGGTGACAGAGCGAGACTCCAACTCAGATAAATAAATAAAAAGAAAAAGGTCGCTTTGGGCCTGTTTTAGCTTTTTTTTCTTTTCTTTTTTTCTTTTAAGACAGAGTCTTGCTCTGTCGCCCAGGCTGGAGTGCAGCAGTGCGATCTCTGGTTCACTGCAAACTGCCTCCCGGGTTCAAGTGATTCTTGTGTCTCAGCCATATGAGTAGCTGGGACTACAGGCACAAGCCACCACGCCTGGCTAATAATTGTATTTTAGCAGAGATGGGGTTTGTTTGGCCAGGCTTGTCTCGAACCCCTAGCCTCAAGTGATCTGCTCACCTTGGCCTCCCACAGTGCTGGGATTACAGGCATGAGCCACTGCACTCAAGCCCATTTTAGCTCTTTACATGGTTGTAGAATATCTAGTTACCCTCAAGGGTTAAACAATTCAATTTCTTAAAATTATAAATATAACTGTATTTGCGTATTATATGAGTACTTCAAGTTTATTGTAGAAAAGTCGGAAAATAATAAAGAAGAAAATCAGTGATAATCTTTTACTTACTGTTGATATTTTGATAAGCATTGATCAACAGATAAGCACTGTTGATATTTTGGTATATTCATTTGAAGCTTACCAGACTCCAAAACTATGTATATAAAAATATTATTTTGTATATTTCATACACATATCTCATGTTCTACAAAAATGATATTACACTTACCTACTATTCAATAACTTGCTTTCTGCACCCAACAGTACAGACTGCATATTTTTTCATATCCAAAATGTAAATCTATGTCAGTATTTTATTTATTTATTTATTTTTTGAGATGGAGTTTTGTTCTTGTTGCCCAGGCTGGAGTACAATGGTGTGGTCTCAGCTCATTGCAACTTCCACCTCCCAGGTTCAAGCAATTCTCCTGCCTCATCCTCCCAAGTAGCTGGGATTACAGGCACCTGCCACCACGCCCGGCTAATTTTTGTTTTTTTGTTATTTTTTTTAGTAGAGATGGGGTTTCACAATGTTGACTAGGCTGGTCTTGAACTCCTGACCTCAAGGCCTGCCTTGGCATCCCAAAGTGTTGGGATTACAGGCATGAGCCACCGTGCCCAGTGTATATCAGTGTTTTAAATAGCTTTGTAATACAATTAGCCTTCCATATCAATGGATTCCACATCTGCAGATTCAACCAACCTCAGATAGAATGTATTTAGAAAAAACACTCCAAATAACAATATAACAATAAAAAAACACATAAAAATACAGTAGCACTTTTGACATACCATTTTGTACATATTTACATAGCACTTACATTGCATCAGGTATTATGAGTAATCTAGAGATGATTTAAAGTATACAGGAGGATGTGCATAGGTTATATGCAAATACTACACTATTTTATATAAGGGACTTGAATATCCATGGATTTTGGTATCTTCGAGGAGTTCTGGAACCAATCCTCGGTGGAGGTATCCACAGGGGCAACTGCATTTTATTTATGGTTAGTTCTTATTTATTTAGCTAATTGTTAGACTTTCAGGTTACATTTTAAAAAATGACTCAAGGTATACCTTTATACATATATGGTTGGGTTCTTGTCTCATTTACTCAGGCTAAATTCCCAGAGGTAGAATTTCTGGGTCAAAGAATATAAATACTTTAAAAGCTTTTGATACAGATAGCCAAATTGCCCTCTCAACAGCATGTACCAACTTATATTCTCAACTACAACAAATGAGGGTATCTCTTACCTTGTATCTTTCCAGCATCATAAATGATGATAATTCTTTTTACTTCTTGTCTGATTGTTTTTAATGTATATTTCTTTAATTATGACTGAGAATAAACTTTTCCCCATACATTTAATTTTTCTTTTGCGAATTCCTTGTTGATGTCTTCTTTTATTTTTAAAACAAATATAGTTATCTTTTTATTATTGATTTAAAAGAGAGCTTTATATTAAGATTTACCCTGTGTCTTTTAAATTTTTAATTATTTTTTATTAAGGGATAGTTAACAAATACAAATTATATATATTTATGGTATATACATATATACAATATGATGTTTTGATATATGTATACATTGGGGAATGGTTAAAGCAGGCTAATTAACATGTCAATCACCTTTCATACTTGTCAGCTGTCAGTTTTTGTTGTGAGAATATTTAACATCTACTCTCTTCACAATTTTCAAGTATTCAACCCATTATTATCAACTATGGTCACCATGCTGCACAGTAGGTTTCCCTATGTCTGTTTTATTTTCATTTCTTTGAGACAGGGTCTCGCTCTGTCACCCAGGCTGGAGTGCAGTGGCACCATCTTGGCTAACAGCAACTTCTGCAAGCGAGTCTTGTGCCTCAGCCACCCGAGTGGCTGGGATTACAGGTGTGCGCCACCATGCACTGCTAATTTTTTTTTTTTTTTTTTTTTTTTTTTTGTATTTTTAGTAGAGGCAGAGTTTCGTTATGTTGGCCAGGCTGATCTTGAACTCCTGGCCTCATGTGATCTGCATGCCTTGGCCTCCCAAAATGCTGAGATTCCAGGTGTGAGCCACTGCACCTGGCCTCCTTATGTCTGTTTTAGATACTGTCTTTGTCTATTCAGGCTGCTATAACAAAATATCGTAGACTGGTAACTTGCAAACAGAAATTTATTTCTCACAGTTCTGGGGGGTGAGAAATCAAAAATTGAAGCACTGGCAGATCCAATGTTTGGTAAGGGCTTATTTTTCATAGATGGTGCCTTCTCACTGTGTCCTCACATGGTGGAAAGGGGCTAGCTTGTAGCTAGCTCTCTGGGGTCTCTTTTACAAGGGCACTAATCCCAGTTATGAGAGCTCTACCCTTATGACCTAATCATCTCCCAAGGCCCAACCTTCTAATACTATCACATTGGAGATTAGGTTTTAACATATGAATTTTAGGGGGGCACAAACATTCAAATCATGGTAAATACCATCACCAGTGTTCAGTCTATTCTGTTTTCTTTTTTTTGCCTAAAGGTTTGGGACATGCCTTCTTACTGGAGAGAACACCATATTGCCTCCCTAGGGCGCATTGCTCTGGCTCTTAATGAGAGTGAGCTGGAGCAGCTGAACCTCAGTTCCATAGACACTGTGGCTTTTCTAACCCAGCAAATAGAATGGAGCCCGAGACAGGTGGGTGGATGTTTCTGGGTCTTGTAACTATTCCGTATTTATAAGAGCTGCCTTCATATCCTTACTGTTAATTTCATCATCACTGTCATTTTTGAGTCTGTTGCTGTTGACTGATTTTTATCTTAGTTCTGGGTCATATTTTCTTTTGTTGTTTGCAAGCCTAGCAATTTTGATTGGGTGATGAGCATTGTGGATTTTACATTGTTGAGTATTTGATTTAGTTGTATTTCTTTGAAGAGTATTGGGCTTTGTTCTGTCGTACACCTAAGTTACTTTCAAATCAGCTTGATCCTTTTGATGCTTCCTTTTGAGTTTTGTTAGGGCAAGTCCAGAGTGACCTTTATTCTGTGGTTAATTTATTGTCATTACTGTGACATGATTCCTTTGAGGACACTACCTAATGCTCCATGTATTCCAAGACCTCTCTACTCTGGCTGGTGAGAATGTGAACTATTTCCAGCTCCACATGAGCTCTGGAAGTTGCTCAGCCTAATCCTTTCTGATTACTGGTTACTCTTTTCCTGCCTATGTGGAGTTTCACTCTTTGCATGTGCAAATTAGCAGTCAGTACTAGACATCTCTGCAGATTTCTGGAACTCTCTGCAGTTTCCTCCTGTCTAATACTTTGCCCCACAAGTGATAAGTGCCCTGGCCTCTCTCAACTTGGATCTCTGTATCCTCAACTTGGCTGGGCCACTGGGTGTGTTGTGGTTCCTCTTCCTGATCCATGTCCTGGAAACTGCTTTTTGGCAGTAAGTGAGGGTAATTTTAGGGCTCATCTTGTTTTTTTTTCTTCTTCTGGGATTATGATTCTGTGTTGTTCCATATCCGGATGCAGTTGTCTGATATATTTTGTTAAATTTTCTAGTTGTTTATGGTGGGTGAACAATTCCTATGTTAATTAATCCTTCATGGGCTAAAGAAGTTTTCCCCAGAATTTTAATTGTTTTGATTGGGAGAGAAGTTTAGGGTGTCTAATCCATTGCACTGCTGGAAAGAGAAATCTTAGCCCTTCCATGTTATCTTCATTCTTAGGCAGCTCTCTCAGCAGTCATTTTCAGCACTAGGCTTATATACAACCTAATTAACAAGCCCATAAAAATGTGCCACTTCTTTATTAGTTTTTGGAAAAACCCCAGCATTGACTCCACTCTTGGAGTTGCCCACCCCGAGCAACCACTGTGGTCAGGGGTTGACTATGTTGGTTGGCGAGGCCTGCATCAGGGAGTGGAGTCCATCTTATCACCATCTCATGACCACATGAGCCGAGTGGGGAAGGATATGTGCTAGGCTGATTAAGGTCCTCCAAAGGTGTCCATGTCTGAACCCCTAGAAGCTGTGAATATGTTAACTTATGGAGCAAAAGGGACTTTGAAGATGTGATTAAAGATCTTGAGATGGGGAGGTTGTCTTGGATTATTTGGGTGGGCCCAATGTAATCACAAGGGTCCTTTTAAGAAGGAGCAAGGAGGGTCATAGATAGAGAAGGCGACGTGATAATGGAAGCAGAGGGACTAGAAAGAGATCTGAAGGTGCTCTGCTGCTGATTTTGGAGATGGAGGATGGGGCTATGAGCCAAGGAAATGCAGGTGGCCTCTTGAAGCTAGAAAAAGCAAGAAGATGAATTGTTAGATCTCCCAGAAAGAACCTATCCTTCTAGTCCATTTTAGGACGTACAGTCTCCAGAACTATAAGAGAATAAATGTGTATTTTTTAAAGCCACTGTATTTGTGGTAATTTGGTAGAGTAGCAATAGGAAGCTAATAGAGGGTAATTTTCCAAAGAAAAGTGTGGATGCTGAGCAGCCAAAACCAATGAATGTCCCCCTACTCTTATAAGCTTTTTGTAATCATGGTTGCCTTGTTTCATAACTCTGAGTGGCACCATTCAAACAGAATACAGTGTGAGTGGTGCCCCCCTGGAGCTGGGCAACATGCAGATCCTGGCCATGAAGATTACATGAGTTAAATACTTGAAAACATTTTGAACAATGTCTGGTACATAGTATTCAATAAAAATTAGCTGTTTTCATAGTTGATATTGACATCATTGCATTGTCATTATCAATATCATCATATCATTATCATCATCACAGCCCCTTTCTCTGGGTTAGTCTCCTCCTTTGCAAGATGAGAGGGTTAGCCCCAACACTCAGAGGTTCCTTTCAGTCTGATATTCTATCATCCCATGGTTCTTTGACTCTAAAACTGGTTTTGACTAGTTTGAGAAGTGCCACATCACACTGTGCTATTAAAATCATTCTATTTGCAGTCTGGGAGAAACGGAAAAATACATCCAACTTAGAAACTAGGGTATCTCTTTCCCTTCGCACTGATTTTAATTCTCATGGATGGCAGTGAGATTTATCAATATGTTTGAAGAGGATATGAAAACCTAACATTTGCATGTATCATTTGCAGTCAGTTCTTCAATTTTATCTCCCAATCAAACCTTAAATGCATGTTTCTAGATTAATAGTCAGACCTGACGGAACTACATTAACAGATAGTTCAGCTCAAAAACCAATATAAGGAAAATAACTATTATAGAAGCCAGAGGGATGAACAGAGAGATTGAAATCTTAAAGCTATTCATTTTTCAACAGTTAATATTGCCTAAAAGTGTTGGTGTTAATTGTCTTGGAATCATTACATATACGCTGGTCTAGTCACTCAAGGAAATACATTTTAACTTATCACCTTCCAGGCTGAGCTTGCATTTTCCGGGTTTCAGTGGCAAGGACAATTTAATACCACATCTTCAAAGTAATTTTATTTAAATTGTATCTTTGCACTTTCATTTTAAAGTGAGCATGCCTGATAGTTGAGGATCCCAAATTGCTCTGAGTCAACTAGTGAAACCTGATTGTGAAGACTTAATAAGAAAAATTTGAAAGCTAACTTGAATCTCCATCTTTTCTCCACAGCCAAACACCTTTAGTGGCTAAGAGTATAGGCCGTGGATTCAGACTGCCTGGGTTTTGATCCTAGAACCATCATTTTCTTTTTTCTTTCTTTTTTTTTTTTTTTTTTTTTTTCTTTTTTAGATGGAGTTTTGCTCTTGTTGCCCAGGCTGGAGTATAATGGCAAGATCTCCACTCACTGCAACCTCCACCTCCCAGGTTCAAGCCATTCTCCTGCCTCAGCCTCCTGATTAGCTGGGATTACAGGCATGCACCACCACACCCAGCTTATTTTGTATTTTTAGTAGAGACAGGGTTTCTCCATATTGGTCAGGCTGGTCTCAAACTCCCGACCTCAGGTGATCCACTCGCCTTGGCCTCCCAAAGTGCTGGGATTACAGGTGTGAGCCACCGTGCCTGGCCAGAATGATCATTTTCTAGCTATGTGATCTTGGCCTAGTTACTTAACCTCTCCATGCCTCAGTTTGCTCGTCTGCAAACTAGGGATACTATTAATACTTACCTCATAGGGTTATTTAGTAGGATTAGATGAGATAGTATGTGTAAAGTGGTCAAAGTAGTGCCAGCACACAGTATGCACTCAATAAATGTAAGCTATTACCACTTTTGCTATACAGTCCCATTAAGTCAATGACATATAAGTCTAAGCCTGGTGTTACTGAATCCCCCATCCCCATAGTAGCTGTGAGCTTTGTAATCATGGAGGACAACTTGATGAGGACATGACCAGTCCGATTTTCAGAAACATGAGAAGTCTTCCTGAAGCCAGTCTATTACATGAAGGCAGCAAAGTGAAGCATGTCAAAGACTATATATTGCCCATGACTTCTGTAAGTCACTCACTCAGATGTTGTTTCATTCATTCATTCATTCACTCAAGAAGTACTTATTGAACTCCTACTGTGTGGCAGGCATTATGCTAGGTGCTGGGGACTCAATGGTAA
The DNA here is from genome assembly GCF_002776525.5 of Piliocolobus tephrosceles. Classification (NCBI taxonomy): domain Eukaryota; kingdom Metazoa; phylum Chordata; class Mammalia; order Primates; family Cercopithecidae; genus Piliocolobus; species Piliocolobus tephrosceles. The sequence continues at coordinate 20,884,033 of NC_045450.1, forward strand.
ACTACCTGGATATGGTCCCTTTCTTTTGGGAGCCTACTTGGTGATACAGACAAATAAGTGAGTAATCAAAGTGAAAAATTTGAAAAATCATGATAAGTGATGCAGAAAATGGACAAGGTACTCATGGGAATAGTGGAACGAAGGGCTGTTTGAGATGAAAGAGTTCAGAGGGCAGTTTTCTCGGAGTAGGTAGCATTTAAACAGACCTGAGGAGTGGGAAGCACCAGCCCATGAAAATGGAATTTCATTGCAACATTTCACAATCTTCCTCAACACTTTCTCTCAACACCTTAATGATTTATATTGTGTGATGAGGATGACTAACATTAAAGGGAGATGGGAGCTGGGCATGGTGGCTCATGCCTGTGATCCCAGCACTTTGGGAGGCTGAGGTGGGTAGATCATTTGAGGTCAGGAGTTTGAGACCAGCATGGCCAAAATGGTGAAACCCTGTCTCTACTAAAAACACAAAAAATTAGTTGGGTGTGGTGGTGGATGCCTGTAATCCCAGCTAGTCAGAGGCATGAGAATTGCTTGAACCCTGGGGGATGGAGGTTGCAGTGAGCCAAGATCATGTCACTGCACTCCAGCCTGGGTGAAAGAGTGAGACTCTGTCAACAACAACAAAAAAAAGACAGAGAGAGAGAGAGAGATGGGGAGATTGACTACAGCCTGTGATTTTCACTTTCAGTTAGAGGTCTGTCCTTGGATGTCTCCTCATCTTTGCCTTGTAAGGTCTCATAATCTCTTTTACTTGCTCTCATGAGCACTGAAGGAACCAGACTTTATTTTGTGAGACAGAGTCTCACTTTGTCACCCAGGCTGGAGTGCAGTGGCGCAATCTTGGATCACTGCAACCTCCACCTCCCAGGCTCAAATAATCCTCCCATCTCAGCCTCCCAAGTAGCTGGGACCACAGGCACGTGCCACCACACCTGGCTAATTTTTGTATTTTTCTGTAGAGACAAGCTTTCACCATGTTGGCCAGGCTGGTCTCAAACGCCTGACCTCAAGTGATCCTCCTGCCTCGGCCTCCCAAAGTGCTGGGATTACATGTGTGAGCCACCGTGTCCAGCCCAGACTTTATTTTATAGCTGATCTTCACAGGATTGGCTTGAATGCTTTCTCAGGTCCTACACAGGTAGATCAAATGAATCAGCACATGTTTAGTTACAAGTTTAGTTACAAGAAAACCCAACACAAACTGGCTTGATCAAATAAAGGGGCTGAGCATGGTGTGTGGTGGCTCATACCTGTAATCCTAGCACTTTGGGAGGTTGAGACGGGCAGATCACTTGAGGTCAGGAGTTTGAGACCAGCCTGGCCAACAGTGAAATTACTTCTCTACTAAAATTACAAAAATTAGCCAGGCGTGTTCACACCTGCCTGTAATCCCAGCTACTTGGGAGGCTGAGGCACGAGAATTGCTTGAACCCAGGAGAGGGAGGTTGCAGAGATCATGCCACTGCAGGCTGGATGACAGAGTAAGACCTTGTCTCAAAAAAAAAAAAAAAAAAAAAAGGGAATTTATTGATTCCCGTAACTGGAAAGTTCAGGGGTAGTGTTCATGTACAGCTGGATCCAGGATCTTCAACACTCTTGGTGGGAATCTGTTTCTTATCATGTTTTTGAACTTTGCTTTTCTTTGAGAGACAGGCTGTATTCCTGCCTGTGGTAGGTTCCAGCAGATCCTTGTGTATATCCTTCTAAGTTCAAGTCCAGAGTAAAGAAAGCTCTTCTCCTAATGCTCCACTCAAAATTTGGTTCTGGTTGACTCTGGTTAAATCACATGTCCAATCCAGAACCAGTGACTGCAGCTAGGCTAAGGTATGAATTGAATTTCATCACTCCTGGAACTTGGTGCAGTTAGCTTTGACTGAACCACACGAAGCAGGAATACAAGAGAGGTAGTTCTCCAGAGGAAGACATGAATGATGAATAGCCACTGCTAGAATTATGGAGACCTATGTATCAGCCCCCTTAAATCAAGGCTTAGTTTAAAATATTTTAACACCAAAGCATTTTGTGTGTTACTCTCTGGAATTGAAGAGTAAACATTGGAATTGAAGGGGTAAACATATTTCTGTAGGACCATAGCGGAAGAAAAAATCATTCTGGCTGAAACGTCATGAAGAAGGTGACATTTGAGTTGACACTGCCCCCGCCCCCCCAAAAAAGGATGGCTGCACTTGGAAGTGCAGAAGGCATTTCAGATGAAAGGACGGGTTTGAACAAAGGCAAAGAGACAGGAAATTATAAGGTTTTGTTGCGAGGTTGTGGAAAGGCCAGGTGTGGTGGCTCATGCCTGTAATCCCAGCACTTTGGGATCTCGAGGTGGGTAGATCACTCGAGGTCAGGAGTTCGAGACCAGCCTGGGCAACGTGGTGAAACACTGTCTCTACAAAAAATACAAAAAGCCAGATGTGGTGATGTGCACCTGTAATTCTAGCTACTTGGGTGGCTGAAACACGAGAATTGCTTGAACCTGGGGAGGCGGAGGTTGCGTGAGCTGAAAGTGTGCCACTGCACTCTAGTCTGGGTGACAGAGCAAGACTCCATCTCCAAAAAAAAGAAAAAAAAAAAAAGAAAAGAAAAAGAAACGTTGTGGAAAAAGATGCTGGAAAAGTTTGGATCTTGATGCAGAAGAAGTTGTATGTCCAAACTGTCTGAAGGTCATAAGAGTGACTGAAGGAACTAAGCAGCAGACACAGACACAGGACACAAGTGCCTTTAATATTGGTGAAGGATATAAGAGATTCATTGCCTGAAGACACCTCCACAGTAGGGGACATGCTCAGTTGAAGTAGCATCTTAAGGACATTAACTTGGATGCAGAGGCCAGGATGGTTTGGGGTGGGGATTCCTGAGGAGTAGGCGGGGAGATCAGTCAGGAGACTACAGCAACAGCCTATTTATCCTCTCAGTCCTGGGGACCTCGATCATTCCTGGAGAGTTTATCTTTTATTTTTACTATTTTCTTTTTAGGCTGAATCCATTTTGCAAGGGTTCCTGGATGATTCAGGATACAATATCCAGGACCTGAAGAGCTTTCATTTGGTAGGACTTGGTGCAACCCTGTGTGCTATAAACATAACTGAAATCCCACTTATAAAGATCTCAGAATTCAGGTAACTAAAATATGAATGTGCAAAATGGCAAATGGGTTAATCCATCCATCCATCCATCCATCCATCCATCCATCCATCCATCCATCCATC
>NC_045450.1:20887260-20911316 GCF_002776525.5 Piliocolobus tephrosceles
ATCCATCCATCCATCCATCCATCCATCCATCCATCCATCCATCCATCTAGATATTCCACCTCCTGACACTTGGCACCTTTCTGGGCTAAAATCCCACTGGGCAATGGGATAAGCTGGATCTGCTCTGCCTGCTGAGCCTACCTAACTTCTGCACATTTGTGTGTGTGTGTGTGTGTGTGTGTGTGTGGGGTGTGTTTGTTTGTTTGTTTTTGGCTGAAGAGTCCAAACTCAGATTATATCCCTCCCTCTTTAACCACTACCAGGGTAGTAGTGGCCAGAATTGGGACCCTGCTCTGCAGCACGCATGTCTTGGCTGAGTTTAAGAGGAAGGCTGAAGTCGTGTTTGGGGATCCCACTGAGTGGACCAGTTCTGTCTTGCAGGAGCTTGGGACCATTGCAGGTAAGACTCACCCTGAGCATGCCTTTCTCTCCCTTTCCAAACTTAAATGTGGGGACACAAAATAAAACATGATCCTTGGCCATGTGTAGCAAACATCAATGGCGTTACAGTAGAACCTGTATTTCATGATTTGAAGTTGCAGAGGGTGAGTCTGCAAATCTGCTTTTAAAACAAGCTCTCTTGGAGATTCTTGTGTACACTAAAGTTTGGAAAACCACTAGTTTAGAATGTGATTTAATTGGCCCCTAAGTAGTTTTATACAAAATTTGAAAGTGTGTAAATTGAAGTTCCTTCTGGGCATGCGTTTCACTGTAGGAGGCCAATCAGGGCTAATGTGACCCACATTTTTTTTTTCTGAGTTGATGAAGGAACTTGATTCCCCAGTGTGATTTCCAGGGCCTTTTGTAAGGAATGATGCTTGCCTAGAACACTCAAATCTGAGCGTTATGAAGCACCATTAATAAAACAAGAGGAGTTCTGATGGCTTGAACTAAACCCCTGTGATTCCTTTTTCTCCCCAGCTGGATTAACTAAGGCAGAGCTCCGGATGCTTGACAAGGATTTGATGCCATATTTCCAGCCATCAGCAATAAAATGCCTTCCTGATGAGATATTCAAAGTAGGTGCTCAGTTCTTCAAGGAGAAAGGGGAGCTTGACCCCATTTCAAATCACGCAGGGAAATGGATGATGGGCCTTAGAATTTAGAGACTTGTGGCCAGACTCTGCTGATGGTGTCAGAGGAGATCTATATGAGTTTAGGTGTTTTTAAAAAACATTTTTTCTTAAAATTACATATGCGTTTTAATTATATTTATTTTTATGGTCACCTTCTCTTCTTCTAGCAGGTGGTACTGATTTTCTATTTATGGTGGCATGAGGTTCATAAACCCTTACGAAAACCCTTGGGGACAGATATAGTTCAGAATTCAGAATTTCTCAGATTTTAAAAAGATTATCCTGTACATTTACTCTATGTAACTTCATACCCCCAGCAGTGCCTGGGGAAGCACCTTGTAAGCAAACACATTAATATTTCTGTGAAGAAATCTGTGAGAAGCCACACTAATTGGAATAAATAGAGATTATAAATAAATAGCCTCACATCATTTCAGGTCAAGTTTTGCTGATAAATAAGTTTGACTTAAACTTTGGGGGGAAACTTTCAGTTTTCAGATTATTTTTGGACTTCAGAATTGCAGATGAGGGATTGTGGACCTTTGTAATATTTCCTTTTAAAATACAATTAAATAAAAATATTTTAGTTGATTTAGGTCAGGCACGGTGGCTCACGCCTGTAATCCCAACGCTTTGGGAGGCTGAGACAGGCCAATCACCTGAGGTCAGGAGTTCGAGACCAGCCTGGCCAACATGGTGAAACCCCATCTCTATGAAAAATACAAAGTTAACTGGGTGTGGTGGTGGATGCCTGTAATCCCAGCTACTTGGGAGGCTGAGGCAGGAGAATTGCTTGAACCCGGGAGACAGAGGTTGCAGTGAGCCGAGACTACACCATTGCACTCCAGCCTGGGCAACAAGAGTGAAACTTCATCTCTCTCTCTTTCTCTGTGTGTGTATATATATATATATATTTCTCTCTCTATATATATTTTTAGTTGATTTAAAGAAAAATATTAGGAAAATCACAAGAGGACAGGTGAAAAACTGCTATGGAAAAAATTGAGAGGGTGGAATTGGATCAATTGAAGTAAGGGAGCAGGGTATCTAATGACAGGTCCTTTTTTTTCTGTCTGTGTTCAAGATTAGGGGGGTATTTGGTGGGAATAGTCTGCTCTGATGAGGAGGCAGTGACCCTGGTGTTCCTGTTTGTTTGATAATGTGGGAATACATTTTGTCCACCACTTCTGGATAAAACACACAAATCAGGCTCAATAAACTCCCCTGGTGCCACATCACTTGTTCATTTCAAGAAAGATAGCCGACCTTCAATCAGTTCAGCACCTCGGACAGTTGTGAGCACATTGCAGGCATAATAGCTGTTTGAGGGCAATAAATAGCAGTCCTTAAGGCCATTGAGCAAATACCTGTTTCCCCTCTGGGGCACTCTGCATGGGACAAGCAGCGTGGTCTTGGATGCTGGCATTTTGCCAAGCTCTTTCTCTTGGTCTTGTTTGGAGTGCTGTTGTGCTGCTTCTTTGTACAGGTATTTATCTATTTCAGAAATCCCTACCGATCACCTACATTGTGACAGGCTCCAGGGTAGGTGCACCTAAGGATGCACAGGTGAAGGGGTTATCACACAGTGCCTTCAGGGGCCTGAAAGGTAACACAAGGTGCAGTAGGCTGGGTAGAGACCAAAGTGAACTGGAGAGCCCTGTCTAAATGTGGAGGCTGCTTCTCATCCCTAGCACATTCATGCAGTGTGGCCACGTGGGCCCAGGATTGCTGAATTTTCCTTTTTACTTTTTTCAAGAAGAAATCAGAAATCTTCATTTTCATATGGAATCGCTTGATAATTAAATGTTGGCAGCCAATCTGAATTTATTTTTGAAGACACAGTGCTGCAGGCCTAGAGATTCAATCTGGCCTGTGGGTCGCAAGTCAGCAACATTGATAAAAGAGATAATTTTTAGAATACAGACTCTGTGTTAATGGTACATGGAAGCCAAAAAAGCACCTATGTGCCCACCCTACCGGGTGTGTGTGTGTGTGTGTGTGTGTGTGTGTGTAGTGAGAGGAGAGGAGAGGATACTGAATTTTATTTTTTTTGAGACAAAGTCTTACTCTGTTGCCCAGGGTGTGCAGTGGCACAATGATGGCTCACTGCACCCTTGATCCTTTGGGCTCAAGCAATCCTCTCACGTCAGTCTAAGTAACTAGGACTACACACTTGGCTAATTTAAAAAAACTTTTTGTAGAGATGGCGGTCTCATTGTGTTGCTCAGACTGGTCTCAAACTCCGCCTCAGCCTCCTAAAGTGCTGGGATGGTAGGCATGAGCCACGGCGCTTGACCGACCAGATGCTGAATCTTTGAGGACAGCTAGTGATGAAGAAGAAACAGTGTTCCAGGCAGAAGGAGGTGCACAGAAAGGTGCTGCCTCTCGGGAACTGTAAATATTGGCACTCACTCTCCTGGAGTGAAGAATGCCAGGTGTGAGGCTGGAGAGGTGGGCAGGGCAGAGTTTTTTCCAGGAGCCTGAACTGTGTTCTGGAATGGGGTGCCTGTAAGGGCTTTACACAGAGGGATATGATTCCAGGGAAGTATCTACCTGGACAAAAGAGGACAGTGTGACTGACAGGAGAGGAAGGGATAAGGGAGCATAAGCATCTTTCCCAGATTGTTCAGGGCCTTTAGAAAATAAACACGATTATGTAGAGTCCCCTTTACAAGAGCAGCATCCTGCCATCCCAACGTATTCCAGTCCCATCGGAACAAGTCACCAAGTCTTTGATCTGAAAGTGACTTCAGAAGACACCTTCTTCACAGTCTTTGAAGACATAGTCTGGCCAGCAGAATTTCCTACTCATGTTGTCCATGGCAGATATCACCAATAGATGATGACTGCATTTTGCCTCCGTGGAGCCCTCACAGAGCTCATCACATGGTGCTCAGGCAGTCAAACCAAAGGATCAGAATCAGTCAGCAGAGGAGATGAGTTCTCTATGCTGTCTCACATTTATCCCCAAAGCCCAGGGAGGCTGTGTAATTTTTTCAAGGTGACACAGCAAGCATGTGGCAGAGCAGGGGCTCAAATTCAGGCCTCTGGTCTTTAAGACTTGTGTTTCCCCCTCCACATCAGTGTTTCAGGAGGTGGAAGACTTGAAGCACTGGGAAGCTGTCTTGCATTGCATTAAACAACATTGCCACATAGGGAGGAAATCATGCCTCCCTTTTCAACTCTCCGTTAGTACTTCTAATTACCTCAAGGAATAAGTGTCAATTTAACACCTATATAGTACATTTTATATCATTTTATATTCTCTCTCTCTCTCTTTTTTTTTTTTTTTAAGAGGCCAGGGGTTCAGATAGTGTTGGCGGACAAATCTAGCTAGGATTCAACAATATTGTTTTATCTTTGTTTTGCGGCTCCTATTTAATGCTTGCTTATGGCAAGTCTGCGGCTTTCCATTTTTGGAAATTTCCATTTTAAAATTTCTATTTTTAAATGCATTTATTTTGGTAGTGCAAGAGTGATTCAATTTTAAGGAAACATCTTAAAGAGGACCAGACATGATATACACAAGGGGATGACAAAGTTGTGCGCATCCTGTGCCGGACGCCCGAGGTGTGGGAAATCCGGGGAGGGGCCCCGTGTGAAGGTGCTGCCCCTTTGCCTCCCGCAGGAGCTGTCCGCCGAGCAGATCGCCTCCCTGGGCCCGGAGAACGCCGCGGCGGTGACCCACGCCCAGCGCTGGCGGCTCAGTCCACTGCAGCTGCAGAGCCTCCAGCAGGCGCTAGATGGCGCCAAGACTCACTCCTGGCAGGACGCGCCCGCTAGCGCGGGTCCCACTAGGACCTCATCCTCGCGTTCTCCTGCAGGTGAGCAGAGCCGCCCTCTGCCCCGTGTACTAGCCTCACTTTCCTTCCCTGTCCTCCCTGTCAGGCCTGGGGTGGGAAGATTCTTAAGATTCAGAGCGGGGTCTCTGACAGTCACTGGGGATTCTGCCCTCAGTGAAAAATCCAAAGTTCCTATCAAGCTTTCCTACCAAATTTGAGGATTAATGATTTTCAACTATGGCTGCACTTGGGTGGGGGGCATTACAAATCTTCCAGTTCCCCGGCCCCTACCCAGAACGAATCCCATCAGAATCTCAGGACTACATTCATTTTAGCAGCTCCTTTGCAAACTCCCTCCTCACTATCCAATAATAATTAACTATTATTATTATTATTATTATTATTATTATTATTATTTTGACTGAGAGTCTCGCCCTGTCGCCCAGGCTGGAGTGCAGTGCCGCGATCTCGGCTCACTGCAACCTCCACCTCCCAGGCTCAAGCGATCCTCCCACCTCAGCCTCCCAAGTAGCTAGGATTACAGGTGTGTGCCCCACACCTGGTTAATTTTTTTATTCTTAGTAGAGATGGCGTTTCATCATGTTGGCCAGGCTGGTCTTGAACTCCCGACCTCAGGTGATCTGCCCACCTCAACCTCCCAAAGTGTTGGGATTACAGGTGTGAGCCACCAAGCCCGGCCTGTCCAATATTAACTAATGTTTACTGGGCACCTACTATGTTCCAAGTCTGCTTTAGGGTCTGGGAATACAGAGGTGAGCAAGACAGAGAAGGCTCTCTTGTAAATGAAGAAGATATTTCAAATCTGACAAGACCAGGGAGGGTGATAGTGACTAGGGGCTGAACTAAGATAGAGAAGCCTCCCCAGGGAGTGGCATTGGATCCTGGGAACACGGCCTTCTTTCCTTTTTCTCCCCCATGCCTTTCTTACAGCTCTCCCCCTTTCCCCTTCACTTTCTCACTTCTTTGTGATGCCTTCTGTTCTTAACACCACATTTGGACCATGCTCTGGGGAGATAGCTTCTAACAAGCCAGAGATGTCCCCTGCCCTCATTGAGCTCTCCGTGCAGCCTGGCAGGGAGGGAAGACATGTGTCCTGGTGAGCATGAGGCAGTTGCTGGGTGCTGAGATGGGGAGCACACAGGGAACACACATGGGTCGGGAAACCTCCTAAAGTCAGTGATGTCTCAGGTGAGACACAAGGTGAGAAGAAGATGGACTTAGCGAGGTGGACAGTGTCCCAGGAGTAGGTACCGGCATGGACAAGCACCCAGAGAAAACAGAGGACTTGGTGCTTGACTAAAACCTCCACTCCACCTTTTCCTGACTTGAATGTCTCCCTACCCTGCCTTCACACAGGGATGGTGAATTGGGGTATTCCCCATTTCTGCAGCCACAAGTAGCCAGAGGTGGCACTTGAAAACACAAACCATGCCTTTTGATGAATTATATTATTACTTTAAAATACTTTTTGTTGAGGCTTGTCACATTGGCTCATGCCCGTAATCCTAGCACTTTGGGAGGCCGAGGCGGGTGGATCACCTGAGGTCAGGAGTTTGAGACCAGCTTGGCCAACATGGCGAAACCCTGTCTCTACTACAAATACAAAAATTAGCTGGGTCTGGTCGTGGTCACCTATAATCCCAGCTACTCCGGAGGTTGAGGCAGGAGAATTGCTCGAACACTCGGGGCGGAGGTTGCAGCGAGCTGAGATCCTGCCAGTTCACTCCAGCCTGGGCAAAAGAGCAAAACTCCATCTCAAACAAACAAACAACAACAACAACAAAATTTTCATTGAAATATGATATGCATGTATTTAAAAGTTATTTGTAAATGTTATAGCGTTTTGCACGAATAGATAATATGCGCAATGGATAATGCACAGGGTTCCAAATATATAAAGTCTGAAAGGCACAAAGTGAAACCTTTTCCTCCGTCCTGGGTCCCCCAGCCACCCAGTTCCCTCTCCAGAGGCAACCAATGTTACCAGCTTCTTGTGTATTTGTCCAGAGATATTCCATGCATACACAGCAAATCAAATATAGATGATCTCTGCACTTTTCACAAAAGCTTATTATACACCTTGTTCTGCACATTGTATTTTTCACCTAACAATATACTTTGGAGGAAATTCTGTATCTGTGCACAGGAGCTGTGCCATTGTTGGTTTTATGGCTATGCCATAACTGTATTCAAGCAGAGGTCTGTAGATGGACCTTTCAGTTGTTTTTTTTTTTTTTTTTTTTTTTTTTTATGAATAATGCTTCAGTTCCTGACCTGATATAATTTGCATCTGTGCAAATATGTCTGTAGGATAAACTCTTCAAAGTGAGATTGCTAGATCACAGGGTCTGCATTTATAATTTTGATGGATGTTGGTCGGGTGTGGCAGCTCACGCCTGTAATTTCAGTACTTTGGGAGGCCGAGGCAGGCGGATAACTTGGGGTCAGAAATTTGACATGAGGCTGCCCAACATGATGAAACCTAAAATGCAAAAATTAGCCAGGTGTGGTGGCACGTACCTTAGTCCCAGTTACTAGGGAAGCTGAGGCAGGGAAATCGCTTGAATCTGGGAGGCAGAGGCTACAGTGAGCCGCGATGGTGCCATTGCATTCCATCCTGGGTGACAGAGCAAGACTCTATCTGAATTTTTTTTTTTTAGTGGATGTTGTCAAATCCCCTGCAGAAAGGTGTGACGGGTTTTCCCTTGAAACAGCAGTGTCAGAAAGTGATGAGGGTGCCTTACAAAGATGTCCCCTGCATGTCCCTGGCTGGGCAAGATCCTGGATGCCCCTCCTTCATTCACCCCAAAGGCCTAAGTGAGGGCTGCCATTGGGTGAATCCTTCCTATGGACCAGAGCCCTAAACTTTTGTTTCCTAAACTTGCTTAATTATCAGAATCACCTGGGAGAGATGCTTAAAATACAAATTCCCGGGCCTCTCCTGGCAGACTTGCTAAGTCAGAATCTCCAGAGGATCCTGGAATTGGTGTTTTTAACAAGCTCCCTAGTACATGCTGACTGACACAATCTCATTTAATTCTCACTCCCCCACCTCTCCTCCTCTTTGAGGGTCATTGTTCCCATTTAAGAGATGAACAAATCAAGGCTCTGCATCAAGTGGTCCCAGAGAGAGACTCGGGGAGTTGGACAAGACGTGTCCACCTTCTGCTTGCTGCTGGGACTTCATGTGTACTCTTACTTTGTGTTTGCTTTTAGGAGCTCCCCTGTCATGGGGTCTTTGGCTTGGCTGTCCCCTGCTGGTTCTAATGGCCAAGCTCCTGTGGTGAGTGGCCTGAGCGCATCGTCCTGTGTTGCCCCAAGCAGCTGGCCAACGTGTGTAGAAACATGATGCTTCAGACGGTGGGAGACCTTTCCCTGGATCCAGACCGTCATCTAGGGCAGGGAGACCCCGGGGCCATGATGGTGAAAATGCATCCAAAATGAAAAATAATTATTAAAAATGATCTTGCAAATTATTTTTAATTTTTTTAAATTTTAATTTTCATGAGTACATAGTAGGTATATATATTTATGGGGTACATGAGATGTTTTAATACAGGCATGCGGTGTGTAATAATCACATCATGTAAAATGGGGTATCCATCACCTCAAGCCTTTATCCTTTGTGTTACAAACAATCCAATTATACTCTTTCAGTTATTTTTAAATGTACAATTAAATTACTATTGACTATAGGGCCTGGCGCAGTGGCTGACACCTGTAATCCCAGCACTGTGGGAGGCCGAAGCGGGTGGATCACCTGAGGTCAGGAGTTCAAGACCAGCCTGGCCAACATGGTGAAATCCCATCTCTACTAAAAAAATTAGCTGGACATGGTGGTGTGCACCTGTAATTCCAGCTACTCGGGAGGCTGAGGCAGGAGAATCGCTTGAACTGGGGAGGCGGAGGCTGCAGTGGGCAGAGACCGTGCCACTGCCCTCTAGCCTGGGTGACAGAGTGACTTTGTCTCAAAAAAAAAAAAAAGAAAGAAAAAAAGACTTGATTATAGTCATCCTGTTGTGCTATGGAAGAGTAGGTCTTACTCATCTTCCTATTTTTTTGTACCCATTAACCATCTGCCTCCTCCCCCTCCAACTCTCCCATTACCCTTCCCAGCCTCTGTTCACTGTCCTTCTCCTCCATCTCCACGGGTTTAATTGTTGTGATTTTTGATCTTGCAAATTGTTAAGCCCACTCATCTCCTCAGCGGGAAGCCTTTCTCTGTCCCATTGCAGCCTCTTTTGTTTTCCAGCTTGGAGACAAAGAACTTGCGGGGAAGGAATGGTGTTTTCTGTTAACAGTACAAGGCCCTTACAAACAAGTTGCTGCCCTCGCTTTAGAGAGATACCAGACAGAGGCAGTGCAAGAAAAGGCACCATTTTAGCCAGGGCCTGATCTAGTTTCTACTTGAGCTTAATTTCACTTTCTTGAAGCTACAGGCTACATTGGATTTCTCCCCTACGATATTTAGCAGAGCTGAAATAAATGAATCCCTGAGCAGAAGCCAATATTCTTGGCTGATCGCTGGGACTAATTGATGTTTTGGTGGGCATTGCATTGGTTGGAAATTAAAACATTTAACATGGCTCAACGTTAAATCAATTTAAAAATACATTTTTCAGATGTCTTCCATTTCCTTGGGACTCAGCTGAATGGATGGCTGTGAAGCTATCATTAAGCTCTCAAAATATTCCCTTTTTTTGGTGGAGATGGTGGTGGCTCTTCTGGTTTTAAGTTGCTCTGAGCTTTGGGGAATGGGCTGAAATAAAAAATAAAAATATGTTGGGTAAGTCAGTCACTGGTGTGATCCTGGTGTGGCTGAGCAAACTCCGCCCACTGGCTCGATCCTTCTAGAAAGAAATTACTTCTGGCAATTGCCAAGATGCTTTTAGCCTTAGGTTTAGGAAGTCAGGGCTCAGGGAAGGGGGGCAGCAGTGGTGTTTGCAAACACCTTCTCGAACACAGCATCACAGCTGCTTGGCAGGGTGTTTCTCTGGTGGCATCCTAGGTGCTTCTGTTCTGCCACCAGCACACCTTGGGTTCTCCTCCTAGTCACTCATCCACAGTAGACGTCTCATCTGGAGATGAGAAGAAAACCCTGCATGTTTCCGAAAATCTGTGGTGTCCCATAAAAGGCGGTGGATTTTACGAAGCATCATGAGTAGTTATTGCAGAGGCTCGAGTGTATTTTCAGAGGTCACGTGGTTTTATAGAAAACTAAGACTGCAGTGTGAAAGGTGTGATCCTACACGTGTTATTTAAGGTCTGACTTGGTTTTCCTTCATCCTAGTAGGGAAGTGGCAGCAAATGGTGCTTCTCAAGTACAGAACATTAATTGTTTTTTTTTTTTTGAGATAGAGCCTCACTCTGTCATCCAGGCTGGAGTGCGTGGCACAATCTTGGTTCACCGCAACCTCTACCTCCCGGGTTCAAGAGATTCTCCTGCCTCAGCCTCCTGAGTAGCTGGGATTACAAGCATGCGCCTCTATGCCCGGCTAATTTTTGCATTTTTGATGGAGATAGGATTTTACCATGTTGGCCAGGCTGGTCTCGAACTCCTGGCCTCAAGTGATCTGCCTGCCTTGGCCTCCCAAAGTGCTGAGATTACAGGCATGAGCCACTGTATCTGGCCCAGAACATTAATTTTCTTACAAACAGCAGTCCCCACTTTAGCTGGGCTGGACCAGCTGCTTGGAGAGGGGTGCTTGATGAGAACGTGTCTGCACAGACTCCCATGAGGATGTCCTTGGATCTCAATCGGTATTCTCACTTTCTGCCGGTCTTGGTTTATCCTGGACAAGAAAAAGCAAACAGTAACAAAATCCACTCTCCTGTGAGTCAGGCTTCACACTGCCAGCTTCATGTGGCTTTTGTATTTCATCTCTCTTTCTGGTCATTTATTTCTGATCTAATTCCTGTTTCTTTCCTCCCATCTTGAATAACGACTCCCATTACAGAGGGCTGACTCTGGGTGAGGCTGTCTAAGGGCTTTCACTGTGTCATTAGCTCATTTCACTGTGGCCATGCTCCTGCCAGGTAGGCACTGTTAGGATTCCCATTTTCCAGGTGAGGGGACTGAGCCTGAGAGAGGTTACGGAGCTCTGGTCTAAGCTTCCCAGATAGCACAAATTCGAATCCTGACTTCTTTATCTCTGCACTGTGCTGCCTCCTGGACGGGTGTCCTTTAACTTCTCTAATAAGTCAGATCAGAGAGATTCTGTAAATCCCTTCGCCTCCTTCTCTGGCGGGAAGCCAGTTTGCCTCACAGCACATATAATTGGTGATCGCCCCAGGCAGAAAGACAAATCTAGCTGATGCCCTGCAGAAACTTCAGGGTCTCAGGTTGAAATGCACAGTCCTTTGCATGCAGGAAAGCAGCAGGTCACGCTGGCAGGTGCTGCTCCCATTCACCTTTCAATGTCAGTTCTCCTGATGGATTTCTAGCCTCCATCCTCCACAGCCCTCCTTAGCTGGAGGCAGGGATCACTGGCACTTGTATGCAGATCACAGTGTGTTGTCTTTGGTTCTTATTGGTGAGGACCTGTGCCGTTCCGGCTTCTAAATTTTTTGAATTTCACCCTAGTTAGATACTTTTGCAGAATCTCCACCTTCAGGCCCGCTCCAGACACCAAGCCTGGCTTGATGGGGACTGCAACTTCAGCCTAACATCCAGTGGAACTTAGAATGAAGTTATCCTCTCTAGTCCTGGTACCCAGGGGTTCAGCCACAGCTGCTTGTGATGGGTGAACATCTTTGGTAGTACCAAAGAGAGGTTACTGTGTCTTGGGGCGTGTGTGTGTTTACTCTGCTTTACTGAAGTCATGGAAGAGAGTTACAACACAGTAAACATCTTAATATTCAATACTAGGCACTTTTGCCTCTTGAGGGGCCTTTAAAAATATTGGGCCAGGTGTGGTGGCTCATACCTATAATCTTAGCATTTTGGGAGGCTGAGGCAGGAGGATCACTTGAGGCCAGGAGTTCGTGTCCAGCATGGGCAACATAGGGAAATGCTGTCCCTACAAAAAAAAAAAAAAAAAAAAAAGGCTGGGGGCAGTGGGTGGTTCAATCCTGTAATCCCTGTACTTTAGGAGGCTAGGTAGGCAGATATCTGAGCTCAGGAGTTCAAGACCAGCCTGGGCAACATGGTGAAACCCTGTCTCTACTAAAATACAAAAAATTATCTGGGAGTGGTGGCATGTGCCTGTTGTCCCAGCTACTTGGGAGGCTAAACAGGAGAATTGCTTGAACCTGGGAGGTGGAGGTTGCAGAGAGCCGAGATTGCAACACTGTATCTGAGTCTGGGCAACAGAGTGAGACTCTGTCTCCAAAAAAAGAAAAATTAGCCCCTGCCTGGTGGCACATGCCTGTAGTCCCAGCCACTCAGGAAGCTGAAGTGGGAGGATCGGTTGAGCCCAGAAATTTGAGGTTGCAATAAACTATGATTGTGCCACTGCACTCCAGCATGGGTGATGGAATGACTATATCTACATCTGTATCTATATCTATATCTATTTGTATATGAGATATATAGCTCTCATATATATGATATAGCTATATATCTCATATCTTATATATATGAGAGCTATGTATCTCATATATAGGAAGATAATATGTATGAGATGCATATAACTCATATATATGATAATATGTTATATATAAGATAATATATGAGATGCATATCATATATAAGATTATATTTAGATATATAAGATATATATTATATATAGATATATCATATCTATATTATATATCTATACATTTATATATTATAGATATATAGATATCTATAATATATAATATATATTATATATAGCTATATTATATATATAAATATATTGTATATATAGATTATATATAAAATATTATCTATATTATATATCTGTTATATATCTGTATTATATATAATCTATATAATAATCTTACATATAAGATTATGTATCACTTATAAATATAATATAACATAATATAATATAATTGAAAAAAAGTAAACGTTGCAGAATTCCCAGGCCACATGATGTCTAGTTGGGACATCTACAAACTGTGTGTCTTAAAGTAGGCTTGAACTGAGTACCCTCCTCAAATTCATTCAAGGCCTCCAACGATTCCTAGGATTCTTCCAATACTGTAAGTAGTTTGTATTACACTTTTCTTCTATCACTTCCCTGATTACTGATTGTTTCAGAAAGGGACATGGGCTTGACTGATCCATGGAGATATCTGCAGCTTGCCAGCAGGTGAAGTCTTTATTTGCCTTTATCTCCGTTGTGGCCTCTGATGAGCCAGACTACAGAGATGCTGATAAAATCTGGAAGGCAATGGTGGAGGCTGTAGTTTCCCAGGAGAACTCTGGCCCTTGGGAATTCCTTCCAGTCTCTGAGTCCCTGTGGCACATCTCCGTGTGTGGCAAACTAGATGATTGTTCCCAATGATTCTGCTTACTTCCTTTATTAGAATTATAAGCTTTTTGCCATGTGACTTTGTAGTACATCTCAGTAGGTAGAGTCTAATTCCTTGCCCTTCTAACTTTGGGCTTTGGTCATTGGAATGTGAGCAGATGCAACATTTTCCCCCAGCAGAAGTTTTAAATATGCTGCATGATTTAGCTTGACCTCTTGGTAATTGCTTCTCATGTGAAGAGACATGTGGAGCAGACCTGAACTCAGTCCAAACCTTTGAGCCAAGCTGAGCTCAGCAGAACCTAGCTGAGCTCAGCCAAGCCAAATCCAGTGTAATCACAGCCAACCTGAAGACTGAAGAAACAAGAAACAAATATTTGTTATAGAGATCCATTGAGATTTGGGAATTATTTCTCTTTAAAAAAATTTTTTTTTTTTGAGATGGAGTCTCACTCTGTCACCCAGGCTGGAGTGCAGTGGAGTGATCTCGGCTCACTGCAACCTCTGCCTCCTGGGTTCAAGCGCCTCTAGTGCCTCAGCCTCCCGAGTATCTGGGATTACAGGCATGTGCCACCATGCTTGGCTAATTTTTGTATTTTTGGTAGAGACAGGGTTTCGCCATGATGGCCAGGCTGGTCTTGAACTCCTGACCTTAGGTAATCCACCCGCCTTAGCCTCCCAAAGTGCTGGGGTTACAGGCATGAGCCACTGTGCCCGGCCTAGGGAGTTAGTTATTTGTTATTGTAGCAAAAGCTGTCTTATATATCATGTCACTAACATGCCCTCCTTTCACAGTGCTAGTCCCATTCTGATGATAGGAAGATGATACATTTTATCCTTTACCCTTACCATCATTTACTATTCACGCTATGCCCATTTGTCAAGCTCTTCTGCCTCCAAAAAGTGCTATGGTATTTGATACCTGCTAATGGTCTTTAACTTCTGTCATGTACCCATTTATTTCCTATCTCCAAGATCAGGGGTTGTAGAAATCACAGGAAAGCTGGGGTCAGAGCTTATACTCATAACATAGTTGTTCCACCTACTTTGCCATGGCAGACTTTGTATCTCATGGCTCACTTAACTGCTTCACCTTGAGCACTCACTCATTTCCCCCAAATCTGTAACTTAGCTTTTCTCCCTGGTACAATCAGGGCCCCTTTACCTGGAGTCTCCCAGAAGGATTTTCAGGTCATGTGATATATTAGCTTATCCTTAGGGAAGAACGTTCCAGTTGAAGAAGCCATCTGACTCTCCCCCAGGTGTGTGGTCATCTTCTCTGCTCATGCTGGAAGACAGAAGACCCTTTGAAGTGACTTAGTTCAACAAGTCTGCCCTTAAGTTGTCTTCCCCCTGGGGATCTGCCCCATCTTCGTCTTCTCCCTTCCACACCAGGTTCATTGAGAGCTCACTCTCCACCGTGGTCCTCTCTCATGCTCTCTGGCATCTTGCAACAGGTAACTTGAGATGCTGATGGGCAGTTGGGTGGATTCTCAGTGGTGGCCAGTCCAGCTCCAGGACCTGCCATACTGGAAAGGGTTTAGGGTTGGAGGAATCGACATGGAAACTCACCAGCCTGTATTCCACCCGAATGTAAGCTTCTGTGGGCAGGAGGCTCATCTGCTTGTTCACTGCTGTATTGCTACTGCCAAGCAGTCCCCAGTAGGCTGGTCATGGCTAGTGTCCATTACATATTTGTGCAGTATATGGGTGAACATACACACACCCTTTCTCAAACAAAACTGAACTCAGTAGGACATTCACTCGGGCAAAGATTGGGAAACTGTAGATCCATTCTGGAGGAGAGGAGGAGACAGAATCAGAGTATATTCATTTAACAAACATTTATGGAGAACCTACTTTTTTTGGCAGATCCTGTGCTACAGAAACAACAGTACACAAAGCCCTGCTTTCATGAAGCTTACAGTCTCCTGGGGGCTGGGAGTGGCATACTGTAAACACACACATGCACACACATACATGTTCATAGCCACACACCCCAATATCAGATAGTGATAAATATTATGGAGCAGGCCAGGAGCGGTGGCTCAAGCCTGTAATCCCAGCACTTTGGGAGGCCGAGATGGGCGGATCACGAGGTCAGGAGATTGAGACCATCCTGGCTAACACGGTGAAATCCCGTCTCTACTAAAAAATACAAAAATCTAGCCGGGCGAGGTGGCGGGCGCCTGTAGTCCCAGCTACTCGGGAGGCTGAGGCAGGAGAATGGCGTAAACTCGGGAGGCTGAGGTAGGAGAGGCAGAGCTTGCAGTGAGCTGAGATCCGGCCACTGTACTCCAGCCTGGGCGACAGAGCGAGACTCCGTCTCAAAAAAAAAAAAAAAAAAAAAAAATTCTGGAGCAAAGGAAATCTGGAGGAAAGAATTGAGAGCTCCAGATGGTGGTGGTAGGGATAGGGGTGGTGGAGAATAAGCTTTAATAAAACATTAGGTGGTCAGGAAAGGCTCTCCCCTCAAGAGGGATCCAATCGCTTCTTAAAGTTCCTATATCTCAATGCTGCCACATTTGGGATTAAGTTTCAACATGAATTTTGGAGGGGTCATTTGAATCATAGCACATGGTGTCCACCATCAGCTCTAAGATTACAGCCTAACACTTCTGCAATAACAAGAAAGAGAGATTGATCTTTGCTGGTTACTTCAGCAAAAGTCCCCAGATTAGGTCTGATTGGGCTTGCTTGAGGCAGGTGCCCATTTCTGATCTGACCACTGTGGCCCAGACAATGGTTACACCAATTGGCCAAGGCTAGGTCTGATTACCCTAAATCCTACCACAAATAACATTGACTGAGTGGGAAAGGACTGATTCCAGAAGAGATCAACTACTAAAATGTGGTAGGCAGAATTCTGAGATGGCCCCCAAGATCCCTGCTCCTTGGTGTGCACACTCTGTGCAAACTCCTCCTCTCCAGTGCTGCACAATTAGAGGATGTGATGGAATAGCCCTACCATGATTGGGCTACTAGTTAGTCGATTTTGAGTTAATCAAAAGGGAGAGCATCTGGGTGGGCCTGACCTAATCGGGTGCACCTTTAAAAGGGACTAGGTCCTTCCTGAAGTCAGAGATACTCAAAGTGTGAGAAGGCCTATGGAGAGGCCATAGGGCAAGGACCTAGGGTGGTCTTTAGAAGGTAAGAGAGGTCTCTGGTCGATAGCCAGCAAGAAAACAAGACCTCAGTCATAGTGATGCAGGGTAGATGAATTCCAAACTGGGGCTTAGCCTGTGAGGGTTCTTGGCCTTGCCCAGGAAAGAATTCAAGGGCAAGCTGGAGGTAGAAGAAAACAGCTTTACTGAAGCAGTGGTGTTACAGCTCCTGCAGTGTTACAGCTCCATGATGGCTCCTGCAGAGCAGGGCTACCCCATAAGCAGAGAGTACCAGCTCAGGGCCATTTTGTAGTCATATTTATATCTGCTTTTAATTATATGCAGATTAAAGGGTGGTTTCTGCAGAAATTTCTAGGGAAGGGGTAGTAACTTTTAGGTCATCAGGTTATTGCCATGGAAAGGGGTGGTAACTCGCAGGTATTGCTGTGCCAATGGTAAACTGACCTGGCACTCTGGTGGGTGTGTCTTAGGGAAAGTTGCTTCCCTCCCGCCTCTGTTTTAGTTAGTCCTGAACTTGGCCCCATGTCCAAGCCCCACGTACAGAGTCAAGTCCTGCCTCTTATCTCAAGATAATCCAAAGGAACGGAAGTCTGAAAACAACCAGTCATCCTGGAAGAAGACCCTGAGCTTTAGATAAGGCTGCAGCTCCAGCTGACACCTTGATTTCAGCCCCATGAGACCCCGCACAGAGAATCCAGTTGAGCCATGCTTGGATTTTGACGTATAGAACTGTGAGATAATACATTTGTGTTGCTTTAGTTGACACACTTCTGTCAATTCGTTACACGGCAATGAGAACTGAATAAGGGAGAAACAAGTGCTGGGTAGACAAAAGCGACGGATGTGCCTGAGGAGCTGAGACAGACAGCTGCCTGGAATTGAGCCTTACCTAGCCTGGAAGGTATGACTATGTCTCTGAATTCTCAATGGAAGAAGTTTTATTGGTCAGGCATCCTGTTCCATGTCAGCCTCTCCCTCTAGGATCTTTTGCTTCCTGCAAGGAGTGAGGCCTGGCATGTTTATCTTTTGCATTTGTCATTTATAGTGACTCAGCGTCAATTCATCAGTACATTCCAGTATTGTGAATTTCTTTTGGGGAAGCACACTTCTGGTACTCGCCAGTGGATTAGGTGGCATTAGCCCCACCTTCACTCCAGTGCTGGGCCCTGATTCCCTTAAGCCAATTAGCATACTCCATTCCCCCAGGCCATAATGGCTGATTCAGGGATGGACCAAAGAAAGCCAGGCTTTGGATTTTTTATTCAACTGTCAGAGTAAAGAGAAAGAACTTCTCTTTCCTCTGCACATGAATTGGGCAGCCATCCTGAAAGAGTAAGAAGAGAAGCTTTATAAAGGAATGAAATTAAGAAATGGAGTGAGAAGAATGAAGTTAAGAAATGGTGTGAGTCAGGCACGGGGGCTCACACTTTAATTTAAGAACTTTGGGAGGCTTAGGTGAGAGGGAGGATCACTTGAGCCCAGGAGTTCGAGACCAGCCCTGGCAACATAGTGAGACCCCCTGTTTCTACAAATAATAAAAATAAATTGTGGTGCACGCCTGTGGTCCTAGCCACTCAAGAGGCTGAGGTGGGAGGATTGCTTCAGCCTGGGAGGTTGCGGCTATAGTGAGCTGAGATTGCACCATTGTACTCCAGCCTGGTTAACAGAGTGAGATTCTGTGAAAAAAAAAAAAAAAAAAAAAAAGAAAGAAAAAGAAAAAGAAAGAAAAAAGGAAAGAAAAAAAAGAAAAAAGAAATGGTGTGAGAAACACTGGGTCCTGGCAAAAGATTTTGGCACCTGCATCAAACCATACCTGCAGGTTTGCCCCTGGACCTTTCAGTTATATGAACAAATTTGGGTTGGATTTCCTGATACTTACAAGTAGTTGGGTTGCTTTCTTTTTTCTGTTTATTTTTCTTGCTCATGGGGTGCGCACAAATTGTTTTTTATTACGGGTATAAGTGATCACAAAGTACCCATTTTCTCTATAACCTGAACAGAGAGAGTATGGGCATCTCAGCTTCCCAGGCCACAGCATCAATCTTTACCCTGAAATCAGCCTTGATGCACCTGAGTGCCTGATGAGCTACAGGGATCCTGTTTTTGAAATTTTTACGTGGGTGACAAAATAGCAAAATTGTGTGTGAGGCCTTTGCCTTGAGACCTGGGTTTGTTCCAGAGACAACTGTAATTGGAGGAAAGAGATTTACTCCTCCCACTCTCCTTGCTGACATTTGGCCTCAGGGGACTGAGTCATACCCGACCGACAGGATGTATCTAAATTTGAATGGCAGTCTGCTAGTCCAACCAGGTGATGCTTCCTGTCCCCTGAGGGTAGCCAATATCATCTCCTGCTTTTCTTCCTCCTGATTTAGCATCACTCAGGGCAGGAATTCTGGGCTGGAGGGGAGAGGCCTATAGTTCTCTTGTATGATCTGAGTTTGCTCACACAGCAACCTGCTCTTATCTAGTCTGATGTTTTTCAATGGCAGCCTGTTGTACCTTGTCATCTGACTCTGTGGACAGGACTTTCTGGTCTTCACACTGATTCAGGTTTGTTAGTTTTTTCCTCCTTGTTGATGTATAGTCAGGAATTTAACATCCTTGACTGTCCTCATCATTGGACACCCTCACTAGTCTTGTCAGGTGCTTAGCTATACAAATGAAAGTGTGGAAGCTTGGAGGTGGTATGTCATGATGCTGAACCCTAGGACTGAGCCCCGTGAATATGCTGTTAAGGTTCTTCCATCCCCACTTCCCTTCTGGGCCTGCCGCTCTTGCAACATCCTTGTGTCATGCTCAAAGACCTTTGCAGTGCTAGTTCTGCATTTCCCAACAGTGTCTTTGTTTTGGGTGCATTCTTTCATATTGGATGCTTGAAATGGACTAATCAGGTCCTGGCAGGCAATGGATATGCACATTAAAATTGATTACTTGAGGACAGTTTAACAAAGAGAGTATTTACAGAAGCATGGACTGGGTTAAATGAAACAAAGGATGTGAAATTCTCTGGAACTGTCAACAGCAGGGAGCCCTTACCAACCAGGTCTAAAAGGGAAGGGAAGAGAGACTTCTGGAATCCAGAAAGAACTGTAGTGTAATTACTCAACCTTCCTACCCACTGCACAGACAAAACTAGTTTGCTGAGACTGTGGTATTGCAGTGAAGAAAGAGTTTAAATAACCTGAGGCTGGCCATGAGGAAGAACTGGAGTTATCACTCAAATCATTCTCCCCAAAAACTTGGAGGTTGTGGTTTTTTTTTTCTTTCTTTTTCTTTTCTTTTCTTTTTTTTTTTTTTAAGTGGAGTTTTGCTCTTGTTGCCTGGACTGGTGTGCAATGGTGTGATCTTGGCTCACCGCAACCTCTGCCTCCCGGGTTCAAGTGATTCTCCTGCATCAGCCTCCCAAGTAGCTGGGATTACAGATGCACCACCGCGCCCAGCTAATTTTGTATTTTTAGTAGAGACAGGGTTTCTCCATGTTGGTCAGGCTGGTCTTGAACCCCCGACCTCAGGTGATCCCCTTGCTTTGGCCTCCCAAAATGCTGAGATTACAGGCATGAGCCACCGCACCTGGCCTGTGATTTTTCAAAGATAGTTTGGTGGCCAGAGGACTAGGCAATGGGTGCTGCTGATTAGTTGGGGACGCAACAGGGGTGTGGGAAACGGTCTTTGTGCGCTGAGTTCACCTCTGGGTAGGGGCCACAGGACCAGTTGAGTCATGAGTCATAAGTCCAGGTGGGGTCAGTTATTTGCCAGAATGCAAAGTCTGAAAAACATCTCAAAAGACCAATCCTAGGTTCTATAATAGTGATGTTATCTATAGGAGCAACTGGGGAAGTCACAAATCTTGTAACTTATAGAACAATGGCTGGTTCTAAAACTATGCCTAAGACTATGCCTCCATTTTAGCAGAATTCGGGCCCCTCCCTGATCTTGTGGCCTTCCTTAGTTTTACAAATGTGGTTTCAGCCCTGAAACAATGAGGGAATCAGTTCTAGTGGAACACTATTATCATCCTTGCTTTCAAGTTAAACTATAAACTAAATTCCTGTCCAGGTATAGTAGTTCACACCTGCAGCCCCAGCACTTTAGGATGCCAAGGCAGGTAGATCGCTTGAGCCCAGGAGTTCAAGACCAGGCTGGGCAACATGGCAAGACCCCATCTCCACAAAAAGTACAAAAAAATTTAGCATGTGCCTGCAGTCCTAGCTACCCTGGAGGCTGAGGTGGGAGAACCACCCTGAGACCAGGGAGTTTGAGGTTGTGGTGAGCCATGATCACGCCACTGCACTCCAGCCTGGGCGACAGAGTGAGGCCTTGTCTCAAAAAGCAAATAAATAAAATAAAAAAATTCCTCCCATGATTAACTTGGTCTATACCCAGGAATGAGTGAGGACAGTTAGCCTGTGAGGCTAGAAACAAGATGGAGTCAGCCACACCAGATTCTCTCACTGTCATAATCTTTGCAAAGGCAGCTTCAGTAGCTGTGAGAAAGAGTTGCCCAGCAAGAGCTGTAGTAGCTTTTCCCAGCGGCACCAATGCTTCCCTAGTCCAGGCTCTGGGGAATTCTCTCTTGGAAGATGCAGCAGGCTGGAGTTGAGAGTGGGGACTTTAATCCTCCTCTGCACATTGCAGGAACCACCTTTTCCCTTCCAGAGCAGACTTTCATTTTAAAAGCTATTTTGTGTTCAGCTTCTGAGAGCCCATGTGTTTGCTTATTCCCAGGAGAATTTTTATGACTTCTACACTTTTAAAAAGCTCATGTCAAGCTGCCTGGCTTTCTGTCTAGGTTTCGCGCCTCCAAATCCACTCTCTACTCTTCTCAACTCTGCTGTGCCCAGGGAGCCAGATTGGCCAATGGGGACCCAGTAAGAGATTGGAGGGTGGAAGGAGAGTATGTTTATTCCTTTGACTTCTTTCCTTCCAGGCTGAGGGTTTGCAGTGGCTCAGTTTCTCCCTAAAGGCCACAGTTCCTGTTGGGCGGCTCTTTCTTACAGTGACAGCTTTCTCTGGGTTCCAGGATTCTCTCTCTCTCTCTCTCTCCTTCCCTTTTAGACCCCACTGTTGATAATACCAGTGTACTCCACATCCTTGTTTTCTCTCAATCCTGTCCACACTTCTGTAGATAACCTCTTTCCTAAACTGTCCTCAGTTACCCCATTGAAGTGTGCATCTGTTTTTTGCTAGGGCCTGATTGCTCCATTTCAAACACCCAATATCAAAGAATTCACCGCTGAAGACTGCAAGGGAATCCTCAGAGAAGTTTCCCCAATGTCTGTGTTTCCAGTGGTAGTCCATCTCCAGCATAGCCTGAACCAGGTCAATGAATGCTGCCTATTTTATCTGATCAAGTTTGTCATTGGGATCCTGAAGATGCATACCTCCTACTTTTGGCTTGGGGACAACTGGGCACTGCCCTATAGTTAATGATTGTGGATACAGTTCTCAGATTAATCTGGGTGTCAGCTGAGTCCATCAGCCAGTGAGGAGCCCCTGATTCCACGACCACGGAAAACCAAAAACCTGCAAATGACCGTCTCAGGACTCCTTCTAGTTGCATACTATCTATGTACCTCCTTGCCCTAGGTGTGAATCCTCTGAAATAATTCATTCATTCAATACCATAGTGGAACATTGTGGTAGACAGCTTCTAAGATGACCCCAAATGATCCTTGCCACCTCATATTCATGTCCTTTTGTGACCCCTTGCCCTAACTGTGGGCTGGACCTAGTGACTAGCTTTTAGTTTTTTATTTTCATTAAAAAAAACAGTTTCTCAGCCGGGCACAGTAGCTTATGCTTATAATCCCAGCACTTTGGGAGGCCAAGGTGGGTGGATCACGAGGTCAGGAGTTCGAGACCAGCCTGGCCAACATAGTGAAACCCTGTCTCTACTAAAAAAAAGAAATACAAAAATTGGCCAGGTTTGGTGGTGCGCACGTGTAGTCTCAGCTACTTGGGAGGCTGATGCAGGAGGACTGCTTGAACCTGGGAGGTGGAGGTTGCAGTGAGCTGAGACCATACCATTGCACTCCAGCCTGGGTGACGGATTGAGACTCCGTCTCAAAAAAAAAAATTCTCTTTTTTTGAGACAGGGTCTTGCTTTGTGGCCCAGGATGAGTGCAGTGACACAATCACAGCTCACTGCAGCCTTGAACTCCTGGGCTCAAGCAATCCTCCTACCTCAGCCTTCCAAGTAGTTGGGACCACAGGTGCACACCACTATGCCTGGCTAATTTTTAATTTTATTGTAGAGAGGAGGTTTCCCTGTGGTGCCCAGGCTGGTCTTGACTTCCTAGATTCAAGTGATCTTTCTGCCCCAGCCTCCCATAGTGCTGGGGTTGTTGGCATATGCCACTACAAACAGCCTATAATTTCAACTTTTATTTTAGATGTAGGGGATACATGTTCAGGTTTGTTACATGGGTATGTTGTCTGTTGCTGATGTTTGGGGTATAACTGGTTCTGTCACCCAAATAATGAGCATAGTTTGTCAGCCCTTTTGTCATTCCCTTTCTCTCTCATCTAGCAGTTCCCAGTTTTTTTTTTTTTTTGAGACAGAGTCTTGCTCTGTTGCCTAGGTTGGAGTGCAGTGGTGGGATCTTGGCTCACTGCAACCTCCACCTTCCAGATTCAAGTGATCCTCATGCCTCAGCCTCCTGAGTAGCTGGGATTACAGGTGCTTGCCACCACTCCCTGCTAATTTTTGTAGTTTTAGTAGAGACAGAGTTTTGCCATGTTGGTCAGGCTGATCTTGAACTCCTGACCTCAAGTGATCCGCCCACCTTGGCCTCCCAAAGTGCTGGGATTATAGGTGTGAGCCACTGTGCTCAGCTGTAGTCCTCAGTTTTTATTGTTCCCATGTTTATATCCATGTGTACCTAATGTTTCGCTCTTGCTTATAAATGAGAGCATGCAGTATTTGGTTTTCCATTCCTGCGTTAATTCACCTAGGAAAATGACTGCCAGCTGCATCCATGTAGCTGCAAAGGGTATGGTTTTGTTCCTTTTTATGACTGTGTAGTATTCTGTCTCGACCTGCAGGACAGTCGAACAGACCCTGGAAGGGGGAGTGGGAATGGAGGAGACAAGACAAATAGCCTGATCAAGTCTTGTTTAATGGTGGCAGTGCAATGCCTTATATAGGCTGGCAGGGGAAGAGGTTGGGCCAGGGCGGTAACCGGGGGCTGGCTTTTCTCAAATTACAATTGCGCATGCGCCATTGATTGGTATTTTTCCCGGGCACGGAATTGCGCCTGCGCTGTAGGCTGCGTATCTTCCTGGGCGCGAAAAAGGTTGGCGTGCGCTGGAAAAGTTTTGGCCCGCGCGGGAAAAGTTGTTAATGAAGAACCCGGAAATACGCCATCTTATCTCTGATGATACGGAGCTTAAGCAACAGAAGCCGCGGCAATTTCCAGGTCTCACGGCTCCGGACAGGTACCCCTTTTAATTTATATATTATTGGTGGCTAGAAGATTGTCTCTCGGGAACTGCGCCTGTCTTAGGTTGGAGTAACACATCTCTTCACTGGTACCCGTCATGGGATTAGGCAGTAGCTATGACGGCCCTCCTGTCTTAGGTGAGAGATGACACTCTCTTACCTGTCATTGGCTGCCCAGTTCAGCGCACAGGGAAGGTGATTTACGGCAA
>NC_045450.1:20921316-20986620 GCF_002776525.5 Piliocolobus tephrosceles
TTTTTTTTTTAAAATTAGAGACGGGGGTCTCACTCTGTCACCCAGGCTGGGGTACAGTGGCATGATCATAGCTCACTTCAGCTTCCCGAAGAGCTGGGATTACAGGTGGCCACAATGTCTGGCTAACTAAAACAAATTTTTTAAGAGATGAGGGTCTCACTATGTTGCCCAGCCTGGTCTTAAACTCCTGGCCTCAAGCGATCCTCTTGCCTCAGCTCACAGGTGTGAGCCACCATACCTAGCTTATCTAAGAAAGCCACCATACCTGGCTTATCTTTCTCTTATCTTGAGAAAGAATAAATTCAGTTTGGTTACTGCACATTGAACAGTAAGCTATCCTCAACATCCGGTAACACACTATAGCTTTTCCAAAGGTAGGAATGGTGATAGGGTCAAAGAAGTATGTTGTTTCAGGGCATATGAAGAAAAAAAGGCACATTATGTTATTCCTTTGCTCAAAACCTTCCAGTGGTTTTCCATGTTAATGAGTGGAAACTAAAGTTCTTAAAATTGCCTACAAGGCCCAACACACTCAGTCTGCCACCTGCGACTTGTTTGAGCTTGCCCCCTACTTCCTTCAGCCATGCTGACCTTCTCCCCATCCATCCCGTGCCCTGGACGCACTCCTGCCCCAGGCCTTTGCACCTGCTGGCTGTGCCCTCTGCCTCCAAAACTCTTTTGCCAAATTCCCTCATGGCTTTGCTCACTTATACCTCCTTTAATTCAAATATCACTTCTTGGCCACCTCCCTGGCCACCCCCTACAAAAATGCATTCCTGACATTTTCTGCTTTTCCACTTTTCTTCCTGCCTTCATTTTTTCCCATGACACACCTGCACAATACATAGTTTGTTTATTCTTTGGTTCATTGTCTCCCCACAGCCACTCCAGAATGTAAGCTCTACAAGGCAGGGATTTTTGTCCATCTTGTTCACCACTATATCCTCAGTACCTTCATAATGGTGTTTGGCACATAATAGTAACCCAATAGATATTTGTTAAATGAATGAATGAAAAGCTGCCACGTGTTCAAGAAGTCATTATGAGTTGCATAGGAAAACAGTACCTATTAAGGAGATACCAGCATCCTACAAATAGTGGAGGAAAGTGCCACACAAGTTGCCAAATTGATTAAAGTGTGCCTTTTAACTTGCAGACTCTGGAGGGTAACTTACACAAATACAGACAATTGTCCCCTTATATGTCCAATTTGCCCCTGATTTTTCATTCCAGCTGTCACACAATTGCCTGGAGGACTGTTAAACATCATTTAATAAGTGGGTCTCTGCTGTGCTTTTCCCAGAAATAGAGTATATAGAGTAGCCCATGTGAGAAGCAGCCGAAGCCCAGGTCAGCACCTGCAATGAGGAGTGGCTGCCTGGTTAAATGGACTGGGGCTTCTGTTTGAAATCTCGCTGGTTTTCTCTGTTGACAGCATCTTGATGTATATGGCATGTGTCTCCTGACCTTAGTGGCCTCTCACAAAACTCCGGAGCATAGCAGTGCATCTCTTTGAGATTCTCCTAGCAGCATAGTCCATAGGTGAATTCCCTATGGACTATGTGTCTTATATTTTAAACCAATTCAAACCAAACCCATCACAAAAGTACCCTGCAACTTTGGTGAAAACCTGTCTAGCCATTTTCTTATGATATTGTAAGACAGAAACTTAATTTTTTTTTTTTGGAGACAGAGCCTCGCCTTGTCACCCACGCTGGAGTGCAGTGGTGAGATTTCAGCTCACTGCAACCTCTGCCTCCTGGGTTCAAGAGATTTCTTATGCCCCAGCTACCCGAGTAGCTGGTACTGTCAGCACACACCACCACACCCGGATAATTTTTGTATTTTTAGTAGAGGCAGGGGCTTCATCATGTTGCCCAGGCTGGTCTTAAACTCCTGGCCTCAAGCAATCCACCCACCTTAGCCTCCCAAAGTGCTAGGATTACAGGCATGAGCCACCACGCCCCGCCTATATTTTAATCTCCAAGTAAAATAAGAACCAGAAAGAATGGGTCTTGTGTTTGCAGTATGCGGAACTGGAAATCCAGACTTTTAAATAAGATTGAAGCCTGAGAGACAATGGTAGTTAAGGAATGGGTCTGTGGAGGGCTCTGGACAGAAGCCCATGTTTACCCACAAGTGGTATGCAGATTATCTTGAGTAGTTGAGGCCCGGAGCGGTGGCTCAAGCCTATAATCCCAGCACTTTGGGAGGCCGAGACAGGCGGATCACGAGGTCAGGAGATCGAGACCATCCTGGCTAACACGGTGAAACCCTGTCTCTACTAAAAACTACAAAAAACTAGCCGGGCGAGGTGGCGGCGCCTGTAGTCCCACCTACCCGGGAGGCTGAGGCAGGAGAATGGTGTGAACTCGGGAGGCGGAGCTTGCAGTGAGCTGAGATCCAGCCATAGCACTCCAGCCTGGGTGACAGAGCGAGACTCCGTCTCAAAAAAAAAAAAAAAAAGAGTAGTTGGGATTACAGGTGTCTGTCACCACGCCTGGCTAATTTTTGTATTTTTAGTAGAGACAGGGTTTCACCATGTGGCCAAGCTGGTCTCGAACTCCTGACCTCAAGTGATCTACCTGCCTTGGCCTCCCAAAGTGCTGGGATTACAGGCGTGAGCCACCACATCAGGCCTCAAAATGGTATTTAAGGTTTACTTATCTGATAACTTGATTTCCTCCCTAGAGAAAGAATTAAATTGTTTTTAACTGATTGAATGGGGGCTTGGGTGACATTTCAGGAGAGTTAGAAAGTGTATGTGTATGTTTTAAGACTGATTTGTAAGTTGACACTTGAATATATGTAAGAGTAGTCAACTTGGTTTAAAATAGTCTTTTTTTATTCTTTTTGGTTTATTGGTAACTGTGAGTTGATTTATCCCTAAAATAGTTCAAAGCCTTTTCTGTTTTAGCTCTGGGAATAATGTTATTCTTCTTTTCAAAGATGTAATATTTCTGTTAACAGTACAGAAAGATAACAAAGATAAGAGCCTTCAGGGCTCTTTGAAGACAAAATGGTATTCTGAATTGGACATTCATTAGACTGAGGGGATAAATCTCTAAATCTGGGTTTTATGATTTTAGGTTTGTTTGTTTAATGGATTTCTTTGCTTAAACTTCAGGTGCATGCATGATAATTTTGAAGAGCAGAGAGATGGACAAATGTGATTTGATTTATAAGTCTTTTCAAAGGCATTTGAAAATGTATTTCAGGTTTAGTTAAGCTTATTTTTCACACTCTTAGTTGAAGGCAGGAGTGATTGCTTTCCTCCCTCCACCCCTCAGAAAGATGGAATGGTTTTTCACTTGTACATTTTTCCATCTCAGAAAAGGAGGAGCAGAGGTTTTCCAGAAGGGTTAGGAATAAAGGTGGGGAAGGCAAGCCCTTGTGACCATAAGAGCAGGAATCCATACGGAAGAGTGGCTGGTTTAGATTTGCTGGCTTGAGAGTGGATTATTTTATCCAACTCTTGATCAGTGTTGTGAGAATTAAGATAATGGATGTAAGTGGCTTAGAAGTGTCCAATCAATGCTAGCTACTGTTGTTATTCTCAGTACTACAGGTAAGCTTGGTGGATATATTTGAAGACATTTGTGCCAAGGGTTATGGGGGAATAAGTGTGTGGTTCACCATTTGGCCCAGTGAACTTTTCAGGACTTAGGCTGAGGAAGGTGGGAAGGGCCCTGAGGCTGGCAGGTTTGGTGGGAGACTCTTGCATTATGGTCCCGAGAGCCCCAGGATAGGAGACAACCTTTATCACAAGACCTTAGAACTGCTGCTATCTTGGGCTTCTGGGATAATGGGCTGGAAGCTCACACTCTGACAATGGAGGGATTTTTTTTTGACAGTCTTGTTCTGTCGCCCAGGCTGGAGTGCAGTGGCATGATCTCGGCTCATTGCAAGCTCCACCTCCCGGGTTCTCGCCATTCTGCCTCAGCTTCCCGAGTAGCTGGGACTATAGGCACCCGCCACCACGCCTGGCTAATTTTTTGTATTTTTAGTAGAAATGGGGCTTCACTGTGTTAACCAGGATGGTCTCTATCTCCTGACCTCGTGATCCACCCTCCTTGGCCTCCCAAAGTGCTGGGATTACAGGCATAAACCACTGCGCCTGGCCCAATGGGGGGATTTTTTATAGCATTATGTCTACCTAGCTTTTCATATGACTTGTGTTCTGCTCTTGCAACTTTGATGACTTCTGAAGTACAGATGTTCCTTGACTTACAATGAGGTTGCATCTCAATAAACCCATTGTAACTTGAAAATATCTTAAGTAAAACTTGCTTTAATACACCTAACCTACTGAACATCATAGCTTAGCCTAGCCTACCTTAAATGTGGTTGGAACACTTACATTAGCCTAAAGTTAGGCAAAATCATCTAAAACAAAGCCTGTTTTATAATAAAGTGTGGAATATCTCACATAACTTATTGAACATTGTACTGAAAGGGCAAACCAGAATGGTTGTATGGGTACTTGAAGTACAGTTTCTACTGAATGCATATTGTTTTTGCACCATTGTAAAGTTGAAAAATTGTAGGTTTAACCAATGTAAGTTGGGGACCATCTGTGTTTTGTTCCTCCTTAAAGCATATAGAAGTATAGCCAAAGAGTGTTTCAAAGCTGGATTACATAATTAATCTTTTTTTTTTTTTTTAGATGAAGTCTCCCTCTGTTGCCCAGGCTGGAATGCAGTGGTGTGAACTTGCCTCACTGCAACCTCCGCCTCCCGGGTTCAAGCGATTCTCCTGCCTCAGCCTCCCGAGTATCTGGGATTACAGGCATGCCTGGAATTACAGGCACATGTCACCACGCCCAGCTAATTTTTGTATTTCTAGTAGAGACAGGGTTTTGTCATGTTGGTCAGGCTGGTCTCAAACTCCTGACCTCAAGTGATTCACCCACCTTGGCCACCACATGTGGCTGAAAATTCAGATTTTTGTCCAAGATTGCAGAATAAATTGCCTGGGACAGAAAGTCAATGAGTGAGGAGAGAGAAGTCAATGGACTGAGAGGGGGTAACCTCAGTCTTGCATAAACAGAATACAGAGGGGATTTGGGTGGGTGGGGGGCAGTGAGTGAATGGGCAAAGGTAGGACAAAACCAAGCCCACTTAAAGAACAATAATATTACAAAGGACAAAGTTGAGAGTATGAGGCAAAGGGGGAAAATTTAGTGATACTTTCCCTGCGTAATCTCATTTAACCAGTTTAACAACCTTAAAAAGGAAGTAGTAGTGTTCTTATTTCACAGATGAGGAAACTGAGGCTTGGAGACAGGAGAAATGTTCAGAGAAGACTGTTTTTAAAAGGGTATGTGGTTAGCTGTATTCTCAACGTTCTTGATACCTCCCCCGACCCCCATGTCCTTGAACAGTCACTGTCTTCCCAGCCATCATCTATTCTACCTTCAAAACATATCCCCAATTCATCCACTGCTTCCCATCTCCTGCACTGTCACCGTAGGCTACCATTGTGTCTCAACATATACAGCCTCTCGATTCTCCCACTTCCTAATCTGCCCCCTGCTTAAACTGTTCTTTCAACAAAATCCAGAGAAACCCCAAACAAATGCACATCTGATAAAGATACTGCCCTCATTAAAACCCTCAAAGTCTCCCTTGCAATTACTTTAAGAATCTCAAATGCTCATGCTGGCCTTCAAGACCCAACATGACCTTGTCCCTGCCAGACTCTCTGGTTACATCTTCTTCATCATCTCCTTCATCCTGGTGTCCCACCAATGTGGTCCTTTCATTTCTCCAACTGCATCCTCACTTTCCTTCTCCGCGGTCTTTACTCATGCTCTCCTTGCTACTTAAAATACTTTCCTTCCACTTTGCACTGACGAAGTGACTTGTCTTGCAGTTCTCACTTTAAACATCACTTTTTCAACTCTCCAAATTAAAGTAAGTCTCCTATGCTTATTGAGAGTAGCATATTTTTCTTTGGGACACTTCACAATATAGAATTATGTACTTGTTTTTGTGATGATTTTTTTTTTTTTTTGAGTTGGAGTTGCACTCTTGTTGCCCAGGCTGGAGTGCGATGGCACAATCTCGGCTCATTGCAACCTCCGCCTCCCCGGTTCAAGCAATTCTCCTGCCTCAGTCTCCCAAGTAGCTTGGATTACAGGCGTGCACCACCACGCCTGGCTAATTTTGTATTTTTAGTAGAGATGGGGTTTCACCATTTTGGTCAGGCTGGTCTTGAACTCCTGACCCCAGGTGATCTGCCCGCCTTGGCCTCCCAAAGTGCTGGGATCACAGGTGTGAGCCACCGTGCTTGGCCTGTGTGATAATTTATTTGACATCTATGTCTCCCTAATAGATCATAGCTCCACCTGGTGAGGGAGTGTGTTTTTATTGCTTACTATTGTATTTCCAGGGCCCCATGAAGTGCTGCTATGTAAATAGGACCTCCATAAATATTTATTGAATGAATATGTGAATGAGTGAATGAAGGAACTGCACCTAGGATTGCTGACAATTCTGGCTTTTGGGACTTCAGTGTCAGTTTTCATTTTCTTTCTTAAAGAGCAGTAGGTTTAAAGTTATACTTTCACCTAGAAGATAGAAGAGTTTTTGAAGCAAAACCTTGAAGCTGGTGACGTGTGCCACGTAATGAATGGATGTTCACTCAATTCAAAGTCCCTGTGTTGTGATCTGACACGACCTCTGAGCTTGCCACAGTGAACTTGACCACAAAGACACTGCGTGCACTGCCGACCACAACTAGCAATTGAGTAGCGAGCAGTGGTGTCAATCTTAAAAGCCTAAGATATTCTTAGATGCTTATTTTTATAATCAGTTTTATTATAGAGTTGCTAAAATGGGCCCAAACCATATGTCTCTCCATGGAGAAAAGTCAGAGCACTGACTGCATGAAACAAAACACTTGCAGAGACATTGAAAAGCCACTTGTTTGACTTTGGAAATACAGCGCTAGTATTTTTTGCAACTCAAAAGACAAGTCTTGTCTTGGAGCAGTACAATGAGAAGTGCAATCAAACAAATAGATAAAAAATTGTTTGTCTCTTCATTCAGGGTCGGTTTAGAATCACCGTGAAAGGTACATGCAATAATAGAAAGCCTGGTGAATCCCGGAGCTGCAGAAAGAGTTGAAATTATTTTGGGTCAAAAAGAGGCAGCCAAGTTGAAAAAGGTGCCCTTATTGAGTGACACCATCAAATGGGTTCAAAATTGGTGAAGAGTCCCAGAGGCAGCCAGTTCTTTACATTTTGATGAAAGGGGAGACATCGGTGACTTGGCTATTTTGCCATCTTTAAAATAATGAAGTCTAAGAAGGCATGCTGATTTTCCCAATGCTGAATGGTATAGCAGCTGGTGAAGGAATTTTCAATAATATATCTTTTTCTTCTTTTCTAGCAAGTATTGATATTTGCCATTTGATTCCAGAAACTTATTGTGCCTATGTTCCCAAAGCACTCTGACCCTGAGAGAGAGGACAAACTGAACCTGATATATGATGTTTGTGTCCCTCGATGCAGACTGAATTTTCTGAACTTGAACGATCAATACAACAGGGTCTTGCTAATAACAGTCTCGCAGAAAATTTTTCATTCGTTTTTCCTGATGGCAAGTAATGTTCCCTTCATCAGAACAATTAAACATCTTTAATTATTTTTAAAGAGGGGATGTAATTACATGCACAGGGTAAAAATTAAGCAGCACCAAAGGCGTTCAGTGAAAATTCAGTCTCTTTCCTGACTGGAGACCGTAGTACGAGTGTTTCATGGCTCCTTTCAGAGAGTTTCTGTGCCTAGCATTTATGCATGCACACAAATTCATTTCCTTTTTAAAATTAACACAAATGACAGCATGCTGTATTCTCTCTCTTTTAAAACATTGAGGTGGAGCCAGGTGCAGTGGCTCACGCCTGTAATCCCAGCACTTTGGGAGGCCAAGGCAGGTGGATCACCTGAGATCAGGAGTTCAAGACCAGCCTGACCAACATGGAGAAACCCTGTCTCTACTAAAAATACAACATTAGCCGGGCTTGGTGGCAGGCACCTGCAATCCCAGCTACTCAGGAGACTGAGGCAGGAGAATTGCTTGATCCCAGGAGGCAGAGGTTGTGGTGAGCCGAGACCGTGCCATTGCACTCCAGTCTGGACAACAAGAGTGAGACACCATCTCACAACAACAACAACAAAACAAACCAAAAAAAAAACTGAGGTGAATTCACATAGCAAAATTAGCCACTTCAACGTATACAATTCAGTGGCGTTTTACTCCATTCACACTGTTGTTCAGTTATCACTTCTACCTAGTCCCAAAACATTGTGTTCTCTTTTGCAATTTACTATTACTCTTTCACTTAAAAATCTGTCATGGAGATTGTTCCATATTAATACATACAGATTCATGTCTTTCATCTTCATCCTATGGATAACTCTTGTGCCATACCTGGAGGTGAGCTGCTCAGATCCTCCTCAAAAAGAAAAAAGGCTCTCTGTCCAGCTGCAGGGAGTGGGGAGCTGATAGCCTCAACCTGGCAGCTCTTTCAGGGTCTCCTTAGCTGTTAAGTCATGGTCATGCTCTTCTTGGAGTGGCTCCCAGCCAGTCACTGAGGGTACAAGGGCCTGACCATCTCTCTAACAGGTAATCTTTGCTGCCTTCTGAAATGGTGTTAGCTCTAAATTGTGCTCTAATGGCCCCTCTTGCCCAATCCTATCCCTTCTCCTTTTCTGGCAGAGGTGTTACTCCCTAATGAATCGTTTGCATTCTATCTGGGCATGCGCTTCTCAGAGAACCCAACCAACATGTACAGTATCTCATGTATACAGTCTTCTAAGGATTGACACTGAGGTTGCTTCTGGATTTTTGCAATTACAAATAGTGCTGGATACAAATCTTTGCAAATATACGTTGCACACATGCATGAGAATGTCTGGAGAGTAAATTCCTGGGTCTAATTGTGGGTCGATTTAAATTTTGCATTTAAAAATTTGATACACATTTTCTTTTCTTTTTTATTTTTTTGAGACGGAGTCTCGCTCTGTCGCCCAGGCTGGAGTGCAGTGGTGCGATCTCTGCTCACGGCAAGCTTCGCCTCCCGGATTCACACCATTCTCCTGCCTCAGCCTCCCGAATAGCTGGGACTACAGGTGCCTGCCACCACGCCTGGCTAATTTTTTGATTTTTTTAGTAGGGACGAGGTTTCACCGTGTTGGCCAGGATGGTCTTGATCTCCTGACCTCGTGATGCACCCGCCTCGGCCTCCCAAAGTGCTGGGATTACAGGCGTGAGCCACCGCACCCAGCCTGATACACATTTTCTAACCACCCGCTCCTCCCAAGAGGTTGTACCAGCTTACAGTCCCACCAATCAGGGAAGAGGGTTTTCTTTTTTTTTTTTTTGAGACAGGGTCCTGTCCTGCCACCCAGACTGGAATACAGTGGCGTGATCATGGCTCATGGCAGCCTGGCCCTCCCTGGTTCAAGCAATTCTCCCACCTCAGCCTCCCCAGTAGCTGGGACAGTAGCCGCATGCCACCACACCCAATTAATTTATATTTTACTTTTTGTAGAGACAAAGTCTCACTATGTTGCCTAGGTGGGTCTTGAATTCCTGGGCTCAAGCCATCCTCCCACTTTGACCTCCCAGAGCTGTGGGATGACAGGTGTGAGCCACTACGCTCTGCCTGAGAATTGTTTTCTCACACCCTTGTTAATAGAAATATTATCACATTTTAAGATGTTCTCAATTTTATAGGTGAAAATATGTCATAATAGTTTTAATTTGCTTTCACTTTATTATGAGTGAGGATGATTGTATTTTCAACTCCTTAAAAATGATGGCAAGCAAAGGAAAACTATTTCAGATTAAAACAAGCAGAGAATATAAACATTTGCAATGGAATCTTGAGATAAAACATAACACTTTAAAGAAATCCTCTGCTTGTAGAGGGCTACTTTGTGCTAAATTCCCATACATCTTTAGGCACAAATTCTCCTTCCTATTAAGAAAACTGTGATAGAAAAGTTTGAGATGTCCTGCATATTGGTGTAAGATTTTCTTAAAGTACACGAGGAAAGGTGTCTACCTGTATAAGGGATTTCCTGAGTACTCAATCTATTAGGTTTAGACATTAAGCATGTCATAATTTAATATGTATAATGAGTTAAAATGATTTTTTTCGGGAGTTGTCATGAGTTGGCAATTAGAATGTTTTAATTCCTACCGTTAGTTACACTCTGTCAGACTTCATGAGATAAAGGTTATGGCTGAAATAATTACGTTTCCTGTTTCCCAAATGAGTCTAAGGAGGAACCAGGGCAGTGAAGGCTAAGCTCCCATTTCAAAAGTAACAGCTGTGAGTGCAAAGGACCAGTGGGGAATTTGTCCTGTCTGATGACAGGGGCAAGTTGGGGTAACATAGGAAAGGAATATCATAACACTCTGAGCTTTGGTCACAGACCAAGGCTATATCTATTAATTAATGTTCTATTTATTTTTATTTATTTTTTTGAGACAGAGTCTCACTCTGTTACCCAGGCTGGAGTGCAGCGGCGTGATCTCGGCTCACTGCAACCTCCCCGTCCTGAGTTCAAGCGATTCTCCTGGCTTAGCCTCATGGGTAGCTGGGATTACAGGTGCACACCACCACGCCCAGCTAATTTTTGTATTTTTAGTAGAGACAGGATTTTGGCATGTTAGCCAGGCTGGTCTCAAACTCTGACCTCAATTGGTCCGCCCGCCTTGAGCTCCCACAGTGTTGGGATTACAGATGTGAGCCACCGTGCCTGGCCAATTAACGGGCTATATCTATTCCATTTGGATGATGTTTTGAGACTCTTTTTGCTTCTTTGTCTCCCTTAGAAGCAGGAGACTTGGTGAGGTATATTGGTTAGATTAGAGGCTAGGCTGCTGTCACAAAGAAAACCTAAAATGCAACGCTTCAAAAATACGATTAGGACTTATTTTTCTCTCATGTTATAATCCAGGTGGGCCCAGGGTTGACTAGGTAGCTTGGTTCCGTGAACTTATCTAGGGACTTGGGTTCCTTCTGTCTTATTGCTTAGTCATCTCCTGGGGTTTGTTTTTATTCATGTGACTGAAGCTGACTCACCAGCATCACATGCATGTTCTGGCTCATTGGAAGGGTAAAAGAGAGGAAGTTGAGGACCAGCAGTTCCCTTTTTAGGAAAGTGATGAAGATACTGACACATCACTTGCACTCACATTCTGTTCGTGAGAATTTAGTCACAAGGCCATATCCAGTTGCAAGGGAAGCTGAGAAGTGAGATCCCAGTAGGGTGGCCACATGCCCTGTTAAAATTCCATGGGAGAGTATACATGGAAGAAGAGAGGATAAATGTTGGAGGACAATTAGCCATCTATGCCACATGGACTCAGAGCCTGGCAGAATTATGATCCAAGAAAGGCAATAATTCTACATCTATCATCAGTCACATCCATTCCAAGCCTTCTGAACTGGCACCACAAGTGGGCAAGATAGTGGCAAGGGAGAAGGTAGCACCACTTGCTTCTTTGATCCTTCAAATAGGCAAGAAGCTATTATCAAGGGTGCCCAGTTAACTAACTTGGAAGCCATTCAGTCATTTGACAGATAATTAATGGAGCATCTGCTATGTATCTGGCATTGCCTAGGCACTGGGTGCAGGGAGGTCCTTGTAGAGTTTCTAGGAGAGTGGAGGAGGTAGATGTTTAACAACAAAGAACTTCACAGCTAGATATATAATTACAAATTATGATAAGTGCCATGAAGGAAAGAGTAGAGGATTCTGTGAAGAATGTGAGATATGGATTTCATTCATATTAGAGATAGAGGGCGGTCTTGGAGGGAGTATTTAAGCTGAGATCTAAAAGATGTCCTGGAATTGGCTGGTTGGTGATGAAAGGGAAATAATGGTCTAGGTAGACTGTCTTAGTCCATTCAGGCTGCTGTAACAAAATACCATAGACTGGGTAGCTTATAAACAATAGAAACTCACTGCTCACAGTTCTGGAGGCTGGCAAGTCCAAGATCAAGGCATTGGCAAATTCGTGTCTGGCAAGGGCCTGCTTCTTTTTTCACTGTATCTTCACATGGCAGAAGGGGCAAATGAGCTCTCTGGATTATCTTTTATAAGGGCACTAATCCCATTAATGAGGGCTCCACCCTCATGACCTGATCACCTACCAAAGATCTACCCTCTAATACCATTACCTTGGAGATTAGGATTTCAACATATGAATTTTGGGACATAGACTATAACATAGAGGAATTAGAATAGTAAAAGAGAAGAAGAGAAAGAAATTGTGTGGCTGGAGAGAGAGGCAGTGTAGTTTTTCTATAGACTTGTAGGCCTAAATGTATCAGAGAGCTATTGTTGCATATCAAATTCCCCCAAAAGGTAGTGACTTAAAACAATAGTCACTTATTACTTCATGCTTTGGCAGGCTGGCAGTCTAGGCTAGACTCAGCTGGGAGGCGTTTGTGATCTAGGCTGAACTCCCTTGTGCATCTGGAGTCAGCTGTGGGTCAGCAGATGCCTCTGCTTCTGGGGTAGGTTGGTTGTTGGCTGGGGCACCTCAGCTCTCCTCCACATGGTCTCTCATCCTCCATTAGGCTAGCTCAGGCAGGCTTGTTCACATGGTGGCAGGGTTCTAAGAGAAAGTGGCTGCATGCAAAGCCTCTTGACTCTTATGCTCAGAACTGGCACTTCATAATTTCGGTCACATCTATTGGCCAAAGCAAGTCCCATGGCCAACCTAAATTCAAGGGGTGAAGAAATAGATTTTAACTCTTGATGGGAGAAGCTGCCAAGCTACATTGTAAAGGGGACAGGATAGAGGGAGGGGTGAATTATCAGGACGTTTTTGCAACCAGCTAGGGAATTTGTGTGGTTGGAAGTCACAGGAGATTTTTAAGCAGGAACCAGCAAAAACAGGGCACATGGCCAAGGTCATTTGTGCTGCACCGTGATGGAAACTTTCAAGAGTTTGTGTCTTACCTTGCCATTGTGGTTATGAGTTCTTAGGATACAAACTTTGTGATGTCCTTTCTCAAGGCTGGACACAGTGCCCGTCTGCTGACTCAACTCCCTTGGTTGGAAAAAAGAATTGAAAGCTCTGTTTTCAGCACCTCCAGGTTTGCCAGTGAGGTGTTGTTGAGGAGATTTCACACAGGCAGTTTAACTTGTTTGGAGTTGCGAAGCTAATACCATCACCACAAGCTGAGCTGTGAAGAATCCCAGACTTGTCTAAATTATAATTTGTTTGTTGGGCCTTAAGGGGGTCTGAAAAGCCCGTTCCAAATTCTTTCTCTAGCAACACACAAGCACATTTGCCCAAACTGGCATTTCCCTTTTGAGCTTTTATTTATTTATTTATTTAAATGATAGTATTTCGCCAACTGTGGTGTGCTGGTTGTTAAGCTATTGTCTCTCAATGAACCCATGAACCCATCCTTCTAGACTTTTCTCTGTGATAGCCTGCCTTCCTGCCTGCCTGCCTTCCTTCCTTCCTGTCTCTCTCTTTCTCTCTGTCTTTCCCTTTTTTCCTTCCTTCTTTCCTTCCTTCTTTCCTTCCTTCTTTCCTTCCTTCTTTCCTTCCTTCCTTCCTTCCTTCCTTCCTTCCTTCCTTCCTTCCTTCCTTCTCTCTCTCTCTTTCTTTCTCTCTTTCTCTCTTTCGTCTCTCTCTCTCTCTTTTTTGACAGAGTTCTTTCTTTCTTCTCTCTCTCTCTCTTTTTTTTTTTTTTGACAAAGTTTCACCCTTTTTGCCCAGGCTGGAGTGCAATGGTGCGATCTTGGCTTGTTGCAACATCTGCCTCCTGGGTTGAAACAATTCTCCTGCCTCAGCCTCCCAAGTAGCTGGGATTACAGGCATGCACCACCACGCCTGGCTAATTTTGTATTTTTAGTAGGGACGGGGTTTCTCCACGTTGGTCAGCCTGGTCTCGAACTCCTGACCTTAGTTGATCCGCCCACCCCTGCCTCCCAAAGTGCTGGGATTACATGTGATAGTTTTTATATAGCCTTATAGGTCTATATGGATCAGACATCTATTGCTGCGTACTGAATTCCCTTAAAGGTAGTGGCTTAAAACAATAGTCACTTACTAGTTCATGATTTGGCAGGTTGACAATTTAGGCTAGACTCAGCTGGGAGGCATTTGTGTGACCTAGGCTGACTTCCCTCATCTGCAGTCAGCTGTGGGTCAGCAGATGCCTGTATGATGTTGGGGTGGTGCTCTGTACAGCACCTTTTCCCGTCACCAGCCAGATGCTCTGTCATGAGGGAGACTGGAAGGAAGGAAGAAGGGGAAGGGACACCCTCCTTTTTGTTTGCTTGCTCTTCCAGTAACATCTCTTCAGTAGTGATTCTTTACCCTGGCAAGAGCCATTGATTACAGAGGAAATTGTTCCTGTTTCCAGTGTCTTCCCCCATACTGCTAGAACCAGCCTCAGGAGCTCTCTTAGAGAGACCAGCGTTGTCAGGGGCAAACCCTCTCCTCATAGTGTCCCAGCTCCTGGTGGTTCCAAACTTCTAGGTTCTAATAACCCCATGTTCTTCCCTTTATTCCTTCAGGGCAGTAACTGCTTCATATAGTTCTTATCTCTTTGTTAACTCAAGAGTTCCCTTTTTCACTTCTTCAGTTCTCCCATACCGTTTAAAACATTCTGATAAAATAAACTCATGCAGTTTCTGTTGTGTTGCCCAAATCTTAACTGTTATATATAGTATATAAGATTATTTTAAATGATACCCACTTGAGCACTCAAACAAAAATTTGAATGGGCATTTATTAGTATAATATATGTTATGGGAAAACATAACTAATACACCAAACTTATTAGTTCTTGAATATTATTGCTTAAGATTAAAACAATAAATTAAGAATGGGTTAACTTAAAGAATAATATTATGCAAACAGGACAAGTGGAACACAGGCAAAATAGCTGTGGGTGTAGGCTAGCTGTTGCCTGGGGCACCTCAGCTCTCCTCTATGTGGTCTCTCATCCTCCATTAGGCTAGCTTTGGTAGGCTTGTTCACATTGTGGTAGAAAGCATATGCGTGCAGGAGAAAGCACATGCATGCAAGAAATTTTGAGTATACTCTATTGAGGTATGTCTACCCTGCCCATTACTCTAATAAAACGACCTTTTTAGAAGGAAAATCATCTTGATTCCAAAAAGGATCCCGATAGAGAGATTAGAAAAGTCATAAAGTCTGATTTCCTATGTTTCTTTACTTTCCCAGGTCCATATGTGATTGTCACCAGGGTTCCCAATGTAGCAGCCAACCGTGGTCATTCCTCAGCACCTGAACTCTATCCTATAGCTGACTGTTTGCTGGATTTGAAGGCTGAGCTTTACATATTCAGATCAACCAACAGTCGAGAGGGTTGGCTGCCATTTTGAAAGTCATATAGAAAGAGCTGCACAAAAGCAACCGGTGGAGTCTCTGAAGTTGGGGGCCCAGATCTTTGCGTTTCACGATCATGGTGTTGCTGGGCTCTGAGTTGCTTTCTGGGCAGCAGTCTGGAGATCAAATACCTGACCTGAGAAGACCATGTAGCGAGGCTGGAGAGAGGAGTGGAGAGGCTTGAGGAGCCACTCAAATATCTCACCTGTAGCTGTCAAGGCACAACCTGTAATGACACCCTGTTCTGAGAACTCTAATGCTATCTTTTTTTGCTTTCGTGACAAGGAGTTGAGGTAGTTATTTTTGTTCCAAGCAACTCCAGATGGGTGAAAGTCAACCCACACAGTCTGGAAAGGATACTAATCCTTCAAATCAGAGACTTCACAAGAAGCACAGAGGTGGCCAGGCCTAATGAGGTTACCCCAGTGGAAACTGTGCACCCAAAATGTGACTTCTGGATTGTGTGCAAACTAGTAGAAAAATGCAGCCCACTAGTGGGGACCTGGCATTAGACAGTTGTTTCTGGAAACATTTCAGCAAAGGCTAAGTGGGGAACGCGTCCCTCCATGACTGACACTCAGTGTCATGGCTTTAATTTTATTTCATTTCTGAGAGGAAAGTTGACATAGGTGAGCTACAGATGGAAAGAAGGGGGTATGAAGAATGATTTCACTTATACCTGAATGTGACAGCAAAAATTTTTCAGTTTGTACATTCAGTCCTTCACACAGACTTCTTAATCTTTAGAGAGATTGTGATGTGCTAAAATTTTCTGGTTGAATGTTTTCCTTTAGGAATGGCGGTTCAGAGTTAGAGGCAAAAGCAATTGAGAACCACAATTTATCTAAGATAGCTAACAGTTCCACTTGAAATGATCAATATGATTTAGAAAAAAATGGTTCTTTGGTTTCTGCACTGATTTTAATCTTTTTGGAATTTTTTTATACACAGTGTCTTAAAAAGGACCAGGTTTGCTATTTATTGATAGATCTTCCTGAATGTCTCATCACCAAAACTTTTTTTAAAACATTGTTTCCTTAATCACTAAAGTTTGCCAAGTGTAGGAATGAAGTGTATCAAGGCAACGTGCTTGTTCTTGATTTCTGAATTATTTTTGACTTGTCCCTTTTCTCTGCCCTATATCCAATCACTTCCCAAGCCCCACACACTGGGGCCATTCACTCATTCATTCATTCAACACATGTTTATTGAGCACCCAATATGTGTAACCTTCTCCCTCAACCTGGAGATATTTATCCGCTAAGTTTTCATTCAGTGCTCTTTTTATTGTGGACCCTTAGCATTTGGTGACATGAGATATCTGCCATTGGCCCAGAAAGTGTTCTGACATCTTTGGCATCACAAGCATCACTTAGTTTATTGCATCTCTTGTATCCAAGCATAAAATGATCAAGTTTGCATATATCCATCAATTTAAGTAGAGAAATAAATATAACAGAGACCAGGCATGGTGGCTCACGCCTGTAATCCCAGCACTTTGGGAGGTCAAGGCAGGTGGATCATCTGAGGTCAGGAGTTCGAGACCAGCCTGGCCAATATGGTGAAACCCCGTCTCTACTAACAATACAAAATTAGCCAGGCGTGGTGGCACACGCCTGTAATCTCAGCTCCTTGGGAGGCTGAGGCAGAAGAATCACTTGAACCTGGGAGGTGGAGGTTGCAGTGAGCCAAGATCATGCCATTGCACTCCAGCCTGGGCAAAAAGAGTGAAATTTTGTCTCAAAAAATAAAATAAATACGATGGTAATCTCTGTTTATTAAACACATAATGTGCTG
Source organism: Piliocolobus tephrosceles (assembly GCF_002776525.5). NCBI lineage: Eukaryota > Metazoa > Chordata > Mammalia > Primates > Cercopithecidae > Piliocolobus > Piliocolobus tephrosceles. The sequence continues at coordinate 20,938,515 of NC_045450.1, forward strand.
GGTACTATTGTGGTCACCCTGCAAAGACATGGACCTCACCACCCAAAATTTGTTTTAGATATCAAGACTGATGATATACCACATGCACCAAGAGGGTAGGAAAAGGTTTATAGATCATATAATAAAGCTTTCTGAGAGAGCAGGGCAGACTCCCAAGCAGGTCCAAAAATGGACTCAGAAAACCAGGCAAGGAGACTCCCTTAGCATTTATGGTGAAGGATGGGGATGGGGATGGGATGGGTCTGGTGGGAGGGCTAGGGCTTATTGGGGATGAATTTTCTGCTGGTGCCAGAGGAAAGAGCAGCAGGCTTTCTTAGCTTGCCCAGATGTGAGGCAGAGGGTGAGAGGCAGGATGGAAGATGTTAGCAGTCCCATATCAAAAGTGGAGGCAGACTGTTTTTCCCTCTACAATTTTTTTTATTATGGTAAAATATACAACATAAAATTTACCATCTTAACCATTTTTAAGTGCACAGTTCAGTGGTATAAAATAAATTCATATTGTTGTGCAACCATCACCACCATCCATATCCATAACTCTTCATCCTGTAAAATGAAAACTCTGTACCCAATAAACAATAATTTCCCCATTCTCTCTTTCTGCAGCCCCTGGCAACCACCATTCTACTTTCTGTCTCTCTAATTTTGACAACTCTATGTGCTTCCTTAAGTAGAACCGTATAGTATTTGTTTTTCTGTGACTGGCTTATTTTACTTAGTGTAATGTCCTACAAAATCATTCATGTGGTAGCATATTGCGGATTTTCCTTCTCCCCTCCCTTTTATTTTTTGAGACAGAGTCTTGCTGTTGTCAACCAGGTTGGAGTGCAGTGGTGCGATCTCGGCTCACTGAAACCTCTGCCTCCTGGGTTCAAGTGATTCTCCTGCCTCAGCCTCCTAAGTAGCTGGGATTATAGGCACCCACCACCACACCCAGCTAATTGTTGTATTTTTAGTAGAGATGGGGTTTCACAGTGTTGGCCAGGCTGGTCTTGAACTCCTGATCTCGTGATCTGCCTGCCTTGGCCTCCCAAAGTGCTAGGATTACAGGCGTGAGCCACTGCACTTGGCCTTCCTTCCATTTTAAGGCTGAATAATATTTCATTGAATGGATATACCACATTTTGCTTATCCATTTATCTGTCAATGGATAAGCATTGGATTGCTTGCAGGTTTTAGCCATTGGGAATTATACTGCTATGAACATGGAGTGGTATATAAATATCTCTTCAATAATCTGCTTTCAATTCTTTTGGGTTATATACCAACAGTCAAAATTGTTGGCAGGCCTTTCATTGCAATTCGCCCTTGATGTTTGACTGATGACTAAAACATGCCATGTTTCAGTTAATTGAGTTTGAACTGGTTTAATTAAGCCATTATGGTTCTCTATGAGGCTTGTGTCCTGAGGCTGGTAAGGAAATTGAAAGTCCCGTTGAATGACTCATTCCAGGGCCCAGCATTATATCTGTTGAGAAGTGCAATACGTGCTTTGTTCAGAACACAAAACGATATACGAAGTGTCTTAGGAAGACTTTGTATTGTGGTTTGTGTATGTATAGAGACATGTGTGACCTTGATTTTATATCGTGGGTATCTATGAGGCTAGAGATTCATGGAGTTCTGTACTCCAAAGGCGGAAACTCCGGGTAAGAAATTGTTGTTCCTGCCATTGGCAAGACTAGATGGCCAGACGATTGGCAGTGGTCCATGAGTCTGTAAAAATGTGTGGATGGGACTGATTATTAGCCAAGGCATCCCGTGCTAAGATTACTTCCTGAAGTTCCACCAATTGTGTTAACCTTTGGGTCCTCTCTTTTTTCACGAATGTCCTGGTTAGGGATGGAATGCAGCAGCTTTCTAGCAAGCCCCATCACATTGAATGTGGTTAAGATCTCGCCCACAAAGATTGTGTGCAATGGCAAGCCTGTTGAGTGCTCCAGCAAAGGTATATTGTGTCCCTTTGGTGGTGAAGACAAACTGCAGCTAAAAGACTATAAACATAGGCATTGAACATAACCGATTTAGCTAAATCTATGACTGCAAGGTATTTACAAGTTGCTGATTCGATGAAGTCAATAATTTAAGTAATATTGGGTATGAGGACCTCAATGGGTAAGGCATTATGACATTAAGATTACAGTATCAGCCAGGTGCAATGGTGCAAACCTGTAATTCTCACACTTTAGAAGGCCAAGGTGAGAGAATTGCTTGAGGCCAAGAGTTTGAGACTCACCTGGGCAACATGGCGACATCCTGTCTCTATAAAAATTAAAAAAAAACATTAGCTGGGTGTGGTGGTACACAGCTGTAGTCCCAGCTACTCTGGAGGCTGAGGCAGGAGGATTGCCTGAGTCCAAAATTTCAAGGCTGCAGTGAGCTATGATAGCACCACTGCACTACAGTCACTTTGAGTGACAGAGAGACCTTGTCTCAAAAAAAGAAAAGAAGACTTCAGTATCTATAGTGAGGCACTATTCTTTCCTTCCAAGGTAAAAGACAAGTCAAACTGAGCTATTACATAGAGAAGTAGTGGGAATAATCACTCCCTTTTCAAAATGGACCTTGCATAATGAGTTTCAATCTTAAATGCTTTGTTTTGATTTATACAGGATCTTATTAAATATTCTTTTTTTTTTTTTTTTTTTTTTTTTGAGATGGAGTCTCACTCTGTCGCCCAGGCTGGAGTGCAGTCGTGCGATCTTGGCTCACTGCAACATCTGCCTCCTGGGTTCACGTCTTTCTCCTGCCTCAGCCTCCCAAGTAGCTGGGACTATAGGCACCTGCCACTATGCCTGGCTTATTTTTTCTGTATTTTTAGTAGAGATGGGGTTTCACTGTGTTAGCCAGGATGGTCTCTATCTCCTGACCTCGTGATTTGCCTGTCTCGGCCTCCCAAAGTGCTGGGGTTACAGGCGTGAGCCACCATGTCCTGCAAGATCTTATTAAATATTCTAACTAGGGTCAGGGAGCTCTTAAATATTCTAACTAGGATCAGGGAGGTTAAGCCCATTGTAAGTGCCAAAAACCTAATTTAACTTTAAGTTATCACACTTTGGGTTAGAGCAGCCATGCCCACTATGAGATATTTTGGGGCCATGGGCATTTTAACTAGGGGGAGTTTAGGTAAGGCAATATTTCTGGTGGTTAAGGAGAGGTATACCTATAATCTTGGGAGAGTTATGTTCAGTAACTCTCCCAAGATTATAGATGGTACCTTGTTTACATTTAATGGGATCCCAGGTATGACCATAATTTCAGCCCCCTTGTTGATGAAGACCATTAAAATTTGCCAACTGGTACATCTCAGGAGATTTTGAAGTGAATTCACAATCTATACTGCAGAGCTGTAAAGGCCAATCTTTTATCTCTTTATGGTATACGTTCTTTTGGTGCATCTTGGATTTCCAATTGGGTCAAATTGAGGACCTCTGTTTCTGGGTTTTATTGTTGTTATTGTTTCCTCTGGCTCTGGGAGCCAGGTGTTATTGTTGTGATTTTTTGATGGTTACTGGATATACTTCAGGGAGTGGGTGTTCTCTACCTTGCTTATATTTAGAAATTTCGTCTTCCAAAAAGCCTGAAATTAATACAGTCCGAATTAGGGGGCCTCCCTTTTAGAAATGGTTGCTTTATTGGGTTTAAGAACCCAGGGTTTAAGCTGTGTTTAAATTAACCCTTTGGCTATGCCACCAGGGTGCTAAGCGTATTTTTTTTCCATATAACTCTCAGGATTGAGATCTTTGTTGTGACAAACATATAGGCAGCAGTGGCAGCAGCAAAACCATTTTGTAGGGTCCTAGTGAGTCACCTGATTTTAGGAGTATGACTTCAGCATATACTTCCATGCAAGGGACCACTGGATGGCATGCATATTGCATAGGGTATCTGTCTTTCCCCAAGCACTCTATAAAATGGGGGCTAGACACATATACATATGTAACAAACCTTCACGTTGTGCACATGTACCCTAGAACATAAAGTATAATAAAAAAAATAAATAAAAACGGAGTTGGAAGTACAAATAAATGGGGGCTATAGTCTGGTTGAGACATACAACGAATGGTAACAGAGTAAGAGTTGTTCCCCTGAGCCTAGTGGCAGTCGTGGTTTATGCTGGAATTGAGACACACAAAGGAGTCCAGACACATGATCCAAGGTCACTTTAAGGAGGGCCCCAATCCCATGCTCCTGTTTCTAAATGCCAATTAGTGAACTTCTGATTTATGTTGGTTAAGTATATAACAGAGGCTTGAAAGCTCAGCAAATTCAGCAGAAAGCAGCTCAGCTCAAAGAGCAAGCTAGCCTGCCAGCAGCGGCACAACTCAAAGCGCATGCAAGCCAGCAGGCGGCAGGGCCTGTTCACAAGTCAAAGCCAAAGAAGAATGACCCCCGGTGGTGGTGGTCATTGCCTAGGCATACTACTCACACAGTTGTGGTCACCCTGCAAAAGTGGGATGGACTCTATCACTCCAGATTTGTTCATATGGCACACACACACACACACACACACACGACAAGGTTTATTACTCACATAATGAGCAAAGCAGGTTTCCCTAGTAGGTCCAAAATGGCTTGAGAAAGCAAAGAATGGAGGTTGGCTTGGGTTTGATGGTAGCTGGGGGATAAGGTTGGGTTGTGGGTTCCTGCCCACATGTCAGGCTTGTATAATGTTGAACTTCTTGGCATCACCAAAGAAGAGAACACCCAGGCTTTGTTATTGGCCTGTTAAGATGTGAGGCAGAAGAGGAAGACGAAAGGATGGGGTTTGAAAGCTATTGGCAGTCAGATATCAAAAATGGAGTGACATTATTACAGATCTATTATTTCCTTTAATACCTAGTTACAGATGAGAAAATAGGCTTAAACAGGCCACATGGCTATTGAAAAAATCAAATAGTGGAACTAGAGTCAAACTCTGGCCTATTTAACTTCCAAACCTATTCACTTTTTTTTCCCTTTTTTGGTAAAGATGGGGTCTCGCCCTGTTGCCCAGGCTGATTGCAAACTCTGGGCTTCAAGTGATCTACCTGCCTTGGACCCCCGAAGTGCTGGGATTAAAAAGAGCCACTACGCCTGACTCAAACCTATTCACTTGACCACTAGGCTACATTGCCTCTCAGGAAGAAAGTGAAGGGTCTAAGCTCTAACAATCCAGGCTCTACAGATATCACGAAGGGAACATCAGTTATCAGTGAAGAACTCTGTCCATTAATCAGGAGTTGGACAACATTAGAGTATAAAACAGAAAAGAAATAGGAAATATGGGCCAATTTGGGCTTGAAATGTATGTTGACTAGAGATCTCTGTCCCTTGGTACGGTTGATCAGAGCAATTCATTATAACTCTATTTGATTATCCCCACTTAAAGTTGCTGTCCCAGTAGTCCATACAAGCATTGGTGGATTTGCTGGATGCAGTGGCTCATGACTGTAATACCGGCTCTTTGGGAGGCTGAGGCAGGTGGATCGCTTGAGCCCAGGAGTTTGAGACCAACCCGAGAAACATGGCAAAACTCTGTTTCTACAAGAAAGTAAAAAATTAGCCGGGTGAGGCAGAGTGCACTTGTGGTCGCAGTTACTTAGGAGGCTAAGGTGGGAAGATCACCCAAGCCCGGGGAGGTAGAGGCTGCAGTGAGCCAAGATTGCACCATTGCACTCCAGCCTGGGTGACAGAGCAAGACCCTGTCTAAAAAAAAAAAAAAAAAAAAAAAGCATTGATGGGCTGGAGTCTAGTATCAATATTAATTGCAGAGTTTCTTAACCTAGAGTAGGGGAGGAGAAAGAAGGGGTCAGAGAAGGGGCATATGGATGAGTATCAAGAGTTCTGTGCATCAGGCCAGGTGCAGTGGTTCATGCCTGTAATCCTAGCACTTTGGGAGGCTGAGGCGGGCAGATCATGAGGTCAGGAGTTCGAGACCAGCCTGGCCAACATGGTGAAACCCCGTCTCTACCAAAAATACAAAAATTAGCTGGACGTGGTGGTGCATGCCTGTAATCCCAGCTACTTAGGATGCTGAGGCAGGAGAATCATTTGAACCTGGGAGGTGGAGTTTGCAGTGAACTGAGATTGTGCCACTGCACTCCAGCCTGGGCGACAGGGAGACACTCCATCTCAAAAGAGTTCTGTGAATCAGACACACCCACATACACACACAGCTTTTCTTCCAGTTTTCTTTCTGTTACTTTGAAAGTAATCTTTGAAAACAATTTGGTGTCAAATTATATGATTAAGGTATTGTTCCATTTCAAACAGTTGTGGAAAGGTAAATGCAAAGTTTATGATTATGATTGTGTCAATGCCTATATTAATTTCTCACTGACAAAAATTAAAGAAGATATGCCTTGTGTTAATACTCAAGGGAATCTGTCTTTGTTCACATCAAGCTTAGCTGAATTGGGAAGTATCAAGAGATAAAAGCATGATGCAACTGACGTATCCCTTGGTTTCCCTTTCCTCATTGAACATTATGGGACACTAAAGCCACAATGGTTCTGTGAATGCAAATCGCTCATCAATGGGTGCATCAAACAAACACAACCGAAGAAGCAACTTCCATCTCAGCATCTTGCAGTGTAGGTGTGTTTCCTGAGACAAATCTTAAATTTGGAAAGGCTGGAACTCCACCTGATCTTACGTTTGTTCTAGCCCCAATCCCGTATCTAGAAACATTCTACAACATTGTCACTCACATTGCCAAAATACAGAGTATCTGTACAATTGGGGATATCTTGGAGAAGACCAGTACCTTAACAGTGATCAAGCTGGTTTATGACTTGGAGCAGAGAAATCAATAAAGTAGTGCCTCTATCAAATAACCTCACCTACTCCAAAAGATGAACATTTATTTCTTCCTGATATTTTACAGCAGGAATTGCAGCGATTTCTCCTTCCTTCAGCTTGCAACTGCGTCAAACTGCCGATGCCTTTCAGTGCGGAGGTACTACCCTTCATCCACTATGTGCATTCTGACGCCTTCAGAAGAAACATTTTCTTTTGGCGGGTCCCTTTGGAAACATCATGCCTGAATAGTTTATTTTCTTCAGACACAACTTTAACTGGGAAAAATGTCTGGGGATGGATGACAGCATCTGGCATGCCTTACAACACATATGGCTTCCTTGTTTTAATGGAGACGCTGCGTGCTTCATTACTTTCTACACTGGCATGGGGACTTGGCCAAAATCCTGAAGGGAGTCTTGTCTCGTGCCCTAAAACCTGACCTTTTGAGCAGTTTTTGCTACTTGAATGGATGTAGAATATCGTGTTCTTCCTGTTTACAGACAAGCATGCTGCCTTTCCAGAAAACAATTCCCCCAAGCTCTTGATTGAACATGGGGCAGAATTTTCACCTTTATGAGAGTATGAAAAGCTCCTTTGCAGTTCCCTACTCTGTGTCCAGGTGTTCTCATTGTTCAGTTCCCACCTATGAGTGAGAACATGCCACCTATGAGTGAGAACATTTGGTTTTCTGTCCTTGCCATAGTTTGCTCAGAATGTTGGTTTCCAGCTTCATCCATGTCCCTACAAAGGACATGATCTCATCCTTCTTTATAGCTGCATAGGGAGAGGGGAGGGATAGCGTTAGGAGGAATACCTAATGAAAATGATGAGTTAATGGGTGCAGCACACCAACATGGCACATGTATACATATGTAACAAACCCACACGTTGTGCACATGTACCCTAGAACTTAAAGCATAATAATAATAATAAAAAGAAAAGTTCCTTTGCAGAACAATTTGGCAGGAAATTCTTTTACCACTGGACTTACTTGGAAGAAATTATTGTTCACCGGAATGAAGCCAATATTTCCATGCAAGGTCCTTCAGTTACTATTACGGTCAGTGCAGAAAAATCGTGAGCTTTTTTTGGCAAAAATGTTAACCTGCGGTGGTTAAGTCTCTGCTCTGAACTGCTGTGTGAACCAAAATCTTACCCTGCAGGGGGATAACTCTGCAAACTTCTCAAGGCTAAATGAAAGCTCTTCTGCAGATTGGAGTCAAAAATGACAGCCTTATAAATTTCATGGCGCACCAAATCTGAAAACACCTTGAAACACTGATGAAGTCGTTTGAAGGTTACTTACACTCAGATCATCTTCAAATTTAATGATAGATTCATAAACTCTTCCCTCATTGACCCAGCCTCGTTAACTTAAGGACAAAAGAAAACAGGCGACATGAATTTAATTTACGAAGTCTTGGAGGATTTGGTGTTTATTAACATAGCCCCACTCTAACTTGGCAAAGCAAGCAATGGGAATGTTAATTTTGTCTTTTCCTGTGCATTTTGGGGGTTCAGCGTTTTTGACCCTTGGTGCTATTTAATAGAAAAATTAAAATTGATTTGGGATTGATATCAAAGACTACTTCACAAAGCCAACTTTTAATTCAAGTCAATAAACTGTAGTATTCTCATTAAAATGTGATTTTGAGAAGAAGAAAATTTTAAACATTTCTGTTTTATTTGCAAGTTTGGATTGACCCCCTTTGCCATTTAAATAGGACTTCAATCTTAGAATAAGTTATAAAATAAGTAGATCAGGAGTTTTTATCTTAGAATAAGTTATAAAATAATTAGATCAGGAGTTTTTATCTTAGAATAAGTTATAAAATAATTCGAATAGGAGTTTTTTTTTTGACAGTTTTTAACTTCTACTGATGTACAAGACATACATTTCCAATGTAAAACAAATTAAATGCAAAAGTTTTGGCGTGTGCATTTTCGTGTATTTTTCTGAGAAGTGGGAGCATAGCTTTCTTCAGGTTTTCAAAGAAGCCTGGGATGCTCATACCAGAAAGAACTGTAGCATATGGCCAGGTTGGCTGCTTTGACCTCGGTTCCACTGGCTCCAATTACTCCCAATCATAGGTTTAGGCTGTTGAGTTCTCGGCGGGCTGTTGCACCTTAGCCAACTCGCCTTTTGAAAACAAAAACTCAGGAAGGTTAATCAGTCCAGTCCCTCCTGGTCCTTAAGTCAATCAGTACAACATTGAAGTTATGCATGAATTTCCCAAAGGTAAACAGATTTCTATTTAAATGTTATTGCTCTCATTAGCATCAGCGGTTTTCATTATAAATGTGCTGAGAAGTTCTTTTCTAATCTAGTTTATAAATTATGCTTATTACTTTCAGATGTTGAAAAGAAATCATTTTTTTTTTTCTTTTTTGGTTCCCAGTGTCCTTTTTCCCTGAGGCTTTTATTTACTCTGCTCCCTCATGATGAGCTGTGATTCTATTACAGCCTTCACTACCTTTCTCAATGGCCTATTTCCCCCGAGTTCCTCTGATTTCCTGCCATTATAAATCGTCCTTTTTCTCCCTCTGCTCTGAGTGTTCCTTCTTTGACTCACACTAATAATTGTGGTTACACATTTATTTTACTGTTACCTTCCATCTATGGCAAGAAATACTGGTTTTCAATTACATTGGCTATATCATGTGTCCTATTTAGAAAGGCATTTAAATTAAGAAGTGAGTTGATTTAAAGCAGGGATCAACAAACTTTTTCTGTAGAGGATTGAATGGTAAATAATTTTGACAAAAAATTCAACAGATAATTACAGGGAACAGATAAAGACAGTGGGTGTGAGAGGGACCTCAGAGTGCCAACAGACACATGTGTGTGTGTTTGTGTGTGTGTGCAGGACCAAGGGAGCTGTGTTGGCCCTGAAAAAACTGCCCTTTTCTATTCACTCTAGATTATCCACCAATAAATTATGATTCATTTTATGTTAGCCTTCGCCATTTTACAGTTGAGGAAACAGGCTAAAGGGCTGGGCAGGGTGGCTCATGTCTGTAATCCCAGCAATTTGGGAGGCTGAGGCGAGCAGATCACTTGAGGTCAGGAGTTTGAGACCAGCCTGGCCAACATGTCAAAATCCCATCTCTACCAAAAAACAAAAATTAGCTGGGCATGCTGGTGCACGCCTGTAATCCTGCTACTTTGGAGGCTGAGGCACAAGAATTGCTTGAGCCCGGAGGTTGCAGTGAGCTGAGATCACGCCACTGCACTCCAGCCTGGGCGACAGAGTGAGACACAGTCTCAAAAAAAAAAAAAAAAAAAGGCTAAAGTATTGCTGAACGTCACAGAACTAGTAGGTGGAAGAAGTGAGATTTGAGCCAGATACTCTGACCCCACGACCCGTGTGCTTCACCACAAGGCTATCCCTTGCCCCAATTATGTTGACTAAGGAATTGACTCTTCCCCTGTTTCTGTTTCTTCCCCTGTTCTCAGTATAACAGAAACCAGTTCAGTCTTTAGAAAGTTGTCAATCTATACACATGTGCTTGGCATCCTCCCTCTTACAATTTCCCTGCAAAGGTGAGCAATGCAAGCCCCGTGCATGGAAGAGCTTGGCCTCTTCCTTTGTATCAGGGGATGAACTGAGAGCCTGCTTGCCAATCGTCAACTCCAGGTGTCTGTGCAGATGGGCAGGCAGCTTATCTGTCCATTGTCTGCTATTGCTCTAGTGATAAGGGATGTCTACCTATGGGACAAAGCAACCACCATATTAAGAATATCAGCAAATAATAACAATTACACCACACTTGTATGATTCACCAGATGTCAGACACTCTCCTAAGTACTTTGCATGTATAGCATGTATAATCCTCATTTGACACCCTCTGCTGTCAATTGACACCCTCTGAGCTGGTGTATTAACATCCCAGGGCTACTGTAACAAATGACCACAAACTGTGTGGCTTAAGACAACAGAAATCTATTCTTTCCTAATTCTGGAAGCTAGAAGTCTAAAGTCAAGGCGTTGGCAGGACCATATTTCCCTCCAAAGCCTTAAGGCAAGAATCTTTCCTTGCCTATTCCAGCTTCTCGTGGTTACTGGCATTCCCTGTCTTGCAGATGAATCTCTCCATTCTCTGCTGTGGCCTCACGTGGCCTTCCTGATATATCTGTCTCCATGTCTCTAAATCGCTCCTTCCTCGTAAGGACACCAGTCATTAGATTTAGGGGTCTTCCTAATTCCGCATGACCTCTTCTTCACTTAATTACATCTGCAAAGACCCTATTTCCAAATAAGGTCACATTCACGGGTACCAGGGGTTGAGACTTTAACATATCTTTTTTTTTTGTGGGGGGCACAATTTAACCCACAACATGTGGGTACTATTATTATTTCCATTTTACAAATGGGAACTCAAAGGGACCAAAGGTTAGGAATCTGTCCAAGGTCACACAGCTTTATCAGCAGACTCAGGATTCAGACCCAGGTATTCTGGAAGTCTTTGCTCTTAACTACTGTGTGAACAACTGCTTTGCCTGCAGAGCTGCCAAAGCACCTGGCGTTGACATTAGCTGAATGTGAATGTCTAACGCATGTGTGGCCATGTCGGTGGCGGCTCCCAGGAGCCTGAGAACAGGTGAGGGACTTGGCAGGGCGTGAGGATTTTCATTCATCTGAACAGAGAACCGGTCTCTCTGTGCGGCTGGGTGGGCACATGACCAACTCCGGCTGCCACCTGGGTAATTGGTTTTCTGTGTTCCCTTCAATAATGAACAATATTAAAGGAGGCTGGAGATGCAATGGAGATAGAATCTCTTTGTGGAAGAAACAAAGAGATTTTAATGTGTTGAGTCTCGGGTCCGGGGAAGATGAGGGACATGATAATCGAGTATTAAAACAGAAAGGATTATGCAGCGGGCCTGGCACCATTCATCATCACTCCCTCCTCCGCTGGCGGGAGAACTGGGCGTCTGACGAGACTCCGGCATTATCTCCGCAGTTTATTTACATCTCAAATCAGGTTGCACTGACAGGAGAGAAAGGAATTCCAGGGATGAAATGTAACTACGTGCTATATTTCCTACAGAAAGTGCAAACACAATACAGACTATCTGGTTAAATATATCATCCCAGAAACGACCTAGCTGCCAAATGCTTGAGTTTGCATTTTATATTTCTTGCTGTGAGACCATTATATACCCTCTGAGACCACCTGCCTCTTCTGTCTTCTATTTTTTGGACTGCTTCTCCACCACCTTTTCTTCTACCAACTCCTTAAACTTCCTTCTCTCTTCACGTCTGTCTAGACAACTTTACCTTCTTCATGGCTTTAAATGCTGGCTGTGTGCTGATGGCTTCCAAGTTGTACCTTCCTAGGCACACAGCTCTTTTTTTCCCTTCTCAGTTATTTAAAATCTTTTTGAATGGGCACTGCATTTTCATAGTTAAAAATCCAGATAGTATAAACAGTCAGTAAAAATTCTCTCTCCTCTTTGTCTTGTGTATGCCTAGTTTCTGTCCTCATGAGAGATTATTGCACTTAATTTTTTGTTCCTTTCCTTTCCTTTCCGTTTCTTTCCATTCCTTCTTTCCCTCTTCCTCTCCCTCTCCCTCTTCCCTTTCCCTTTCCTTTTCCCTTTTCCCTTTCCTTTCCTCCAGCCCCTTTCATTTCCTTTCTTAACAAAGTCTTGCTCTGTCACCCAGGCTGGAATGCAGTGGTGCAGTCATAGCTCACTGCAGCCTCCAAATCCCAGGCTCAAGTGATCCTCCTGCCTCAGCTTGCCAAAGTGCTAGCATTACGGGTGAGAGGCACCACGCCTGGCACTCTTGGTTTCTTATGATTCATTCCAGAAGTTCTTTACACATATGCAAAAAGATTCATATATAAATTGTAATTTTTCCTCATTTTCCCTCAAAAGTATCATATTACACACAAATTCTACACTTTGCTTTTTTCACGTTAGGTCTTTCTATGATAGCATATAGAGAATATCTTCTTTCCTCTTTTTCTTTTTAAAATTTATAATTGCACAGTGTTCTATTGTCTGGATGTCCCATCATTTACTTAACCAGTTTACTATTGATAGGCATGTGAGCTGTTTCCAGTTGCTTGTCATGATGGATAATTGTATGTGTCACCTTGACTGGGCCACAGGTTGCCCAGATGTTTGGTTAAACATTATTTCTGGCTGTGTCTGACATGAGGGTGTTTCTGGATGAGATTAACATTTGAATTGCTGGACTGAATCAATCAAGCAAACTGTCTTTTCTACTGTGGGTGGCCCTTCTCAAATCTGTCGAAGGCCTGAATAAAATAAAAGGCTAAGTAAGGCTCTTTCTCTGCCTGTCTTTGAGCTGAGACATCAGTCTTATTTTGCCTTCAGACATGGACTTGGATAGAACTTACTCCATCCATTCTCTTGGGTCTGGACTCCTCAGCTTCCATAATTATGTGAGCCATTTCCTTATATTCTCTTTCTCTCTGTCTCTCTCTCTGTCCTCTTCAAACACACACTCACATACATATGCATGTACTTACACATACACATTTGTATTAGTCGGTAGTCGGGGTTCTCTAGAGAAACAGAACCAACTGGGTGTGTGTGTGTGTGTGTGTGTGTCCTGTTGCTCTGTTTTTCTGGAGGACCTTGACTAATACACTTGCATTACAAATGATGTTGTAATGAATACTTTTGTGCAAATACAATTCACACATGTGCATGTATATCCTTAGGATAAATTCTCCAAAGTAGAATTTTTGGGATAAAGGATATGTACATTTGTAATTTTGTTGGAGTGCCAAATTGCTCTTCAGAGTGATTATATAAAATTAAATCCTCACCAGCAATGTAGAAGTGTTCCTGTTTCCCCACAGCCCTTATCAACAAAATGTGTTACCAAACGTTTGGGTTTTTTCCAATTTGATAGGTGAGAAATGTTATTCAGGTAGTCAATTTGCATTTCTTTTATTATGAATGAAGTTGAACGTCTTTTTCTATATTTAAGAGCTGTTTTTGTCCTTTTCTGTGAACTGAGTGATCATATTCTTTGTCCCTTTTTTGATTTAGGTTTTTCTCTAGGGCCAAGCTCTAGATTTGAACATCTGACACTCTACTCGGATATCCTAGATGTGCCTCAAATTTACCATAGCCCCAAAGAGAACAAATCATCGCCTCTTTCCTTGCTTCAGCCAGGGACTTTCTTGTATTTTCCTAGCTTGGGTAATGAGACCCAGCCCAGGAATTTCCAAGTTATTCTAGACTCTTCTCTTCTTCATTTGGCCAAGCGGCACTATAAAAATACCTGATCCAGTTCCTTGACAGGGAGAAGTGAATCTGGGTGTAAGTTTATTTTGCAGCTATAGATGAGAGGCAACAGTGAAAAAGAAAGTCTCCCTGCCTCTGAGCCACAGGATGTTATGAGAAAAACCTGGGACTCTATGGAAGAATGTCCCCCCAAACTGGGAAGGAGCCAAGAGACCAAACAATGACTTGGACCAGTCCAGCTTGACGAGTGGATGAGTTTATTGGGACTTACCTACAGGGCACTCCTGGGTGGCAGCAGGACAGTTCCAGAGACACATCCGCCTCCTGTCTATAAGCTGCTATTAAGCTATTATTTTTTTGGTTCTTTGCCTATTGCATACAATGAGACATTCTCTTGGTATAATCCCAGATATGCTGTGGGATGTTTGGGTTCTCAGGGACACCTGATCCTTGGCTGGGTGCTATGACCTTGGCTCACTGCCCAGCCTCTAGGGTTCAACCAGCAGACACACACTGTTAAGTAATCTCATGAGAGATCAATCACTCTATGCTTACAAAGAACAAGAAGCCCATGAAACTTGGGCATTACTACTCCAAAGAGGCTGGCTCATCTAAAGAGGGTGGATGGATGGACTTCTGAAGAATACTCTCCATCTTACACCAACAAGATGAGCTCCAGACAGGTAGAGCTAGTCCCAGTACAGAAGGTTAGCCAAATTCAGAGGTGGAGGTGGAAGAGAGAGGGGAGAAAGAGAGAGAGAGAGAGAAAGAGAGAGACTTTAAGAAAGATTGCAGCTGGGTGTGGTGGCTCACACCTGTAATCCCAGGAGGCCAAGGTGGGCAGATCACTTGAGTCACTTGAGTCCAGGAGTTCAAGACCAGCCTGGGCCACAAAGTGAGACCCCATCTCTACAAAAAAATAAAAAATTACCTGAGCATGATGCTGTGTTCCTGTAGTCCCAGCTACCCCAGAGGCTGAGTTGGGAGGATTGCTTGAGCCCAGGAGGTTGGGGCTGCAGTGAGCTGTGATCATGCCACTACCATTGCATGCCTGCCTGGGTGACAGTGAGACACTGTCTGAAAAACAAAATAAAAAGAAAAAAAAAAAAAAGAAAAAAAGAAAGAAGGAAAGGTTGTGTCTTTCTCGCCTTTAAGTCCATGTGTTCCTTCAATGCTGGATGATGGAATGGGCCAGCCAGGCTGCTGCATGCATTGCTCGCTTATAAAGGACATTAAAATATATCTATGATGCTAAAAAGTTGCTGGAAATGTGATGAGAGGAGAGCATTTTACCCATTGGAACACTGGGAGACTATTAAATGCAGCTGGAAAGAATCCAACTCTCAGATCTTTGGGACAGGGAACAGGAACCTCTCTCCTTTCTTCACAGAAGGGGGTATGATCTTAGTAGAATCATAGGTGGCTGCTAATTGGCCTTGTAAGGGGCCTTATTGATTTCGGGGCTTTTGTTTTGCTGACTGGGGCATGCAATCGGATCAGAGAGGAATTGCTGAGGATGCATAGGAGAGGCTATGCATTGTCAACACACACCCATCGCTTCTTCCTTTCCCCTGACAGGCCCAGTGTCTTTCTAAATATATGTTGAAAAAATACTTAGACGTTAGAAGTTTGAAGGTCTTCACCTTATTACCCCTTATCAGGCTCTGGTCCCGTGTCAATTTCTTTCTTCAAAGGTGGGGAATTAGAGACCTGCTTTGTGCTGGTGCAGCTCAACCAAAGGGGGTCTGGGTCTGTCACCATGGTTATTTCTCAATGCACCCTTTTCTAGGATGTCTAACAGGTAACGAGATATCCAAGGGAGAGCGAACGGTGGGGCAAAGACTTCTTAGAGCAGGACAACAGCACACCCTTAGGGAGAAGGAGAAGAAAACTAGAGGAGGAAGGTGTAACCTCTGGCTGGGCCGCCTCATTTTGGGAACCATCATGATCTTGACTGATTTGTCCAGGATTCTGAGAAAAGGAGCCTGTGTGGTGTTGTTACAGGATACAAGTCATGGCCCATTGTTATGGACAGAACTATGTCCTTCCCAAATTTATATGTTGAAGCCTTAACTCCCAGTGTGACTATATTTGGATATAGTGTGTTTAGGGAAGTAATTAAGGTTAAACAAGGTCAGAAGGGTGGGGCCCTAATCTAACAGGACTGATATACTTAGAAGAAAAAGCAGAGATACTAGAGAGAGCCTCTTCCCCTCCCTCGTGGTGTAAGCAGAGAGAAAAGACAATGTGAGGATACAGTGGGAAGTCAGCCATCTGCAAACCAGGAAGAAAGGGCTCACTAGAAACCAACCCTGGGCTGGGCATGGTGGTTCATGCCTGTAATCCCAGCACTTTGGGAGGCCAAGGTGGGAGGACCACTTGGACTCAGGAGTTTGAGACCAGTCTGGGCAACATAGCAAGATCCTATCTCTTAATCAGTCAATCAATCAATCTTGTATGTATGTATTTATAAAATTATAGAAACCAACCCTGGCACCTTGATCATAGACTTTCAACCTCCAGAACGGTGAGAAAATAAATGTCTGTTTGTTTATTTTCTGAGAGAAAGTCTCGCTTTGTTGCCCAGGCTGGGGTGCAGTGGCACGATCTTGGCTCACTGCAACCTCCACCTCCCGAGTTCAAGTGATTCTCCTACCTCAGCCTCCTGAGTAGCTGGGACTACAGGCATGTGCCACCATGCCTGGATAATGTTTTTGTATTTTTAGTAGAGATGGGGTTTCAGCATGGTGGCTAGGCTGGTCTCGAACTCCTGACCTTAAATGATCCACCCGCCTCAGCCTCCCAAAGTGCTGAGATTACAGGCGTGAGCCACCACACCTGGCTAATGAATGTCTGTTTTTAAAGCCACACAGTCTGTACTATTTTCTTCTAGCAGCCCAAGCAGACTAATACACCCACATAGTTGTTTCAAATTTGTCTTAATTACATATGTAAGAGATGCTTTCATTCACCTTGAAAAAAAAAAAAAAATTGAATATGAGAGGCTTTACACCTCTCCTCTTGGTTCTCTAGACTACTGCAGACCCAATCTGGCTTGCCGTCTTTATTGAAATAAAGTTTTATTAAAACACAGCTCATTCATTTGTTTATTATCTGTGGCTGCATTCACACTCAAAGGAATTGCTGGTTAGTCATGACAGAGCCCCTAAGGCCTGCAGAGCCTAAAATATTTACTATCTGGCTTTTTACAAAAGAAGTTTACCAACTACTCTCCTAGACCATCTCCAGAAACAAGCACTGTTGCCAGTTTGATGTGAATTGTTTCGGCTTATAAAGCTCTGTATTGGGGTGTGTGTGTGTGTGACATTAATGGTATTACATAACTGCACATTTTCTTTTACTTGTTGTCTAGTTGACAAATGAAAATTGTATATGTTGACCAGGTGTGGTGGATCACACCTGTAGTCCCGGCACTTTACGAGGCCTAGTGGGTGGACTGCTTGAGTTCAGGAGTTTCAGAACAGCCTGGGCAACATGGTGAGACCTTGTCTCTACAAAAAATACAAAAAGTAGCTGGGCATGGTGGCATGTGCCTGTAGTCCCAGCTACTCAGGAGGCTGAGGCTGGAGAATCGCTTAAGCTCAGGAGTTCAAAGCTGCAGTAAGTGATGACTGCGCCACTGCACTCCAGCCTGGGCGACAGAGACAGACCCTGTCACACACACAAAAATGTATGTTTATGGTGTACAGTGTGATGTTTTGATATGTGTATACATTGTGGGATGGCTAAATCAACCTAATTAACATATTTACCACCTCACAGACTTATTTTTTTTTATTGTGATAACATTTAAAATCTTTTCTTAGCCTGGGAATGGTGGCTCACACCTGTAATCCCAGCGTTTTGGGAGGCCGAGGCAGGCGGATCACCTGAGGTCAGGAGATTGAGACCATCCTGGCTAACATGGTAAAACCCCGTCTCTACTAAAAATACAAAAAATTAGCTGGGCGTGGTGGCACGTGCCTGTAGTTCCAGCTACTCGGGAGGCTGAGGCAGAAGAATAGCTTGAACCCGGGAGGTGGAGGTTGCAGTGAGCTGAGATCACGCCACTGCACTCCAGCCTGGACGACAGAGCAAGACTCCATCTCAAAAAAAAAAAAAAAAAAAAAAAAAATTTACTCTTGGCAGTTTTCAAGTATATAATACATTATTATTATTATTATTTTGGACAGAGTCTTGCTCTGTCGCCCAGGCTGGAGTGCAGTGGTGCCATCTCAGCTCACTGCAACCTCCCCAACCCAGGCTCAAGTGATTCTCATGTCTCAGCCTCCCAAGTAGCAGGGATTACAGGTGCACGCCACTACACCAGGCTAATTTTTGTATTCTTTTGTAGAGACGAGGTTTCACCATGTTGGCCAGGCTGGTCTCGAACTCCTGAGCCAAGTTATCTGCCCATAAAGAGCTAGGATTACAGCCATGAGTCACTGTGCCTAGGTTACAACATGTTATTATTAACTATAGTCACCATGCTATGCAGTGGATCTCCTGAACTTATTCCTAACTGAAGCTTTGTACCCTTTGACCTACATCTGCCCATCACCTTCCCCTCCCCTTACCCCTGACAATCACCACCTTTTTCTTATGCAGTAGTAAATCCTGGAGATTTGTCCATGTTGGTAGACATAGATCTACCTCGTGGTTTTAACTGCTGCATAATATTCAAAGTATGAACATGCCACAGTTTATTCTGTAATTCCATTAATGAACATTTTGGTTATTTCTACTGTGTTTTCCTCTATAATAAGCAGTGCTACAACAAATATCCTTCTCTATACCTCCATATGAACATGTGTGAGTGATTCTCTACGGTTGATACCAAGACTGAAATTTCTGGGCCATGAGCAGGTACATCTTAAAATTAAGTTCTCCTTTTTGAATAGGTCACACATTTAGTTAATTCAAAAATAAAAAATGATATGCAAGATATATGTCACAAAGTCTTTCCCCCATGGTTTTCCTAATCTCTTGTCCCTTCTCTCACCCCTGTAGGTATTAGTTTCTTGTGTATACCACCTCCATGGTTCCTTTATGAAAATAAAGCAAAGAAGAACATGTATTCCTATTTTCTCTTCTAACACAAAAGATACCATACTATATATATATATTCTTCCTTATTTCACGTTTTTTTCACTTGATAATATATCCTGGAGCTCTTCCCATAACCATAAATCTTATAGAACTATAGAGAGTGTATAATCATGCTATTTTTTTTTTTTTTTTTTGGAGACAGAGTCTTGCTCTGTGGCCCAGGCTGGAGTGCAGTTGCACAATCTCAGCTCACTGCAACCTCTGCCTCCCGGGTTCAAGTGATTCTACTGCTTCAGCCTCCTGAGTAGCTGGGATTACAGGCATGTGCCACCATGCCTGGTTAATTTTTGTACTTTTAGTAGAGATGGGGTTTCACCATGTTGGCCTGGCTGGTCTTGAACTCCTGACCTCAAGTGGTCCACCTGCCTCGGCCTCCCAAAGTGCTGGGACTACAGGTGTGAGCCACCACACCCAGCCAACTCATGCCTTTTTACATAGTATTTAATTTACATAGTATTTCTTTACATTGATGTGCTCTAATTTTTTTTAACCAGTCTCTTGTAGATCACTTTTCCCTGATCTCTTGCTACTACAAACAAGACATAAACATTTTATTATTTTTAAAAATTTTTGTCGATTTAGGCTTTGAGATGTTTTATTCATTCATTCAGTTAGCCAAGCATGTATGTCTGTACTAAATATTTGCTGAGGTCCTGTGTGGTGGCTTTATCTTAGGCACTGCTGATAACAGGGTTCATAGAACAGGCACAGCCTTTCTTCTCACAATGCTTAAGATCTTGTTAGGACAACAGACCTTAGAAAGAAAACACAACCGTAATATATTTCCATAATGAATATGAACCTGTGTTAACCCACCAAGATTTTTTTTTTCCCTCGTGACCACGCATTTTGTGGAGGAAATGTATAATTAGGCTTTTGAGACAGAGAAAAACTAACTGGGCCATGAGGACCTGAATCCATTGCCTCCATCATTATTACAGAGGCAGGCACATTTTAAATTTCAATAGACATAGCCATGCTGCCTTTCAAAGGGGTTGTGCAGTTTACACATCCACCTGGGTGGATTTTATTTTTAAAAGCTTTTTATTTATACTTATTTAATTTAAAAAATTATTTATTTATTTAGAGACAGGATCTTACTTTGTCACTCATGCTGGAGTGCAGTGACATGATCATAGCTCATTGTAGCCTTGAATTGCCTGGGCTTAAGGGATTCTCTTGCCTCGGCCTCCCTGTAGCTGGGCCTACAGGCACACATCACCATGCTTAACTAAAGAGACGGTGATGTCTTGCTACGTTGCCCAGGCTGGTCGTAAACTCCTGGCCTCAAGCGATCCTTTTACCTCGGCCTCCCAAAGTGCTGGGATTGTAGTTGTGAGCCACCACAGCTGGCCTTGGGTGGAATTTTAAAGGAGCCAAAATAGAACAGACACTGGCACCTTCTGCTTTAGCCAGATAAAACTCCTGTGGTTCCCAGAACAGGACGCACGTCCTCATATATTCTTGCAACAGCAAGAGAACACTCTTCATGGAAACCTCCCTTTCTACAGTTTGTCTGTCTGGCTAACATCTTCCCCCTCTAAGCTACACCATGAAAATCTGTGGTGCCATCTCCAATCCCTTTCGGTAGAGTTGATCACTCCTCCTCTGTATCGCCACTGACATTTGCCCACATCTCTAGTTTTGTATTTGTTCCTAGTTCGTTTTCTTTCCCGACCTAGTCTCACTTCCTTCATCGTGGACTTCTTGAAGGAGAGACCATATCTTTATTTACCTTTGTAATAAAGGTATTTTCCTAAAGCCTAAGACAGTGCCTGTTTCCGAATAGCTGCTCCATCATGTTGGCTGAATGAATAAATTAACAAATAAATGATCACTGAAAATGGAGATGAATCCACCAAAATTGAATTTGGACAGTGAATCCGGGGGTGTGTTTATCCACTAGTTTACCAATCATGCAGATGATCTTGTCTGCATCTGCTGATGGGATTTCGGCATAATTTGCATGCTAGAGGGGGAGGCTGCCAATTCACAGAGGATTCTTCTAGGCATTTGTCATTCATTATAGAACATAAGCTTGCATTGGAGTCTATGCAGCACAGCGTCAGCCAATTAGAGGAGATTGTAGCTTTGGAAACAAACATCTGCTTGATGCTGGGTAAATAATATTTAGAGTCTGGTGTCTTATGCCTGTCTATGTGATTAATTTGAATCCTGTGTAATTTTGTATTTGATCATATGGGACTCACAGAGATTACTTCTATAGTCTAAGTTACAAAAGCCATATCTGGCATTTCCCAGGATTGGTCCCAAGTTTTAGGAGATGCTTTCTGGTTGGGGTGACACCTGGGACTGGAGGTAAGTGTCTATGCAGTGGTAGCCACCTGCTATAAGGGAAAATAGAGAAGGATGTCTGTCTCCAAATTCTATCCTGGATAACCCTCATGTAGAAAATTCAGGAGTATTGGGAAAACGTGAATGTTTTTTCTTAGCTGTTGCTAATTGGTGCTTCTCTTTCCAGGGTTAAGGAGGTTACAAGAGATGTAGTGAGATTAGTACCATTTATAAAGTTCCTACTCCATGGCAGGTTCTTCCCCAGATGCTTTTCTTACATTTTTCCCATTTGAAACTTTTTTTTTGGGATGGAGTCTCTCTCTTGTTGCCCAGGCTGGAGTGCAATGATGTGATCTTGGCTCACTGCAACCTCCACCTCCCAGATTCAGGTGATTCTCCTGCCTTGGCCTCCTAAGTAGTTGAGATTACAGGTGCCTGCCACCATGTCCGGCTAATTTTTTTTTTTTTTTTGTATTTTTAGTAGCAATGGGGTTTCACCATGTTGGCCAGGCTGGTCTTGAACTCTTGACCTCAGGTGATCCGCCTGTCTTGGCCTCCAAAGTGTTGGGATTACAAGCGTGAGCCACTGTGCCCTGCCCCATTTGAAACTTATATTACTATGGTGTCAGTAGAATTCTTTTCTGTTTTACAAACAACAAACAGGGTTGAAAGAACATATCCTGGGCCCCCAGCTAGCAGGCAGCAGTGCCGGGAGTTAAAGCCAATCTGCTACAGTCTCTGCTCCTCCCAGGACACCACCCTGCCTTCCCAGGGGATGCAGCCAAAGGTATTCAACAGAGCTATTTGCTGTAACATAGCTGTGATTCTCTGCAGAGAGTGCTGGGTGGATTGGCTGTGAATTTTGCCTCCCTTGCTTCCAAATGAAATAATCAAATGCATTGGCATCCTCATCCATGGGGTTCTCAAGTATATCATCCAAATGCTTTTTGTAAAAAGATGAGAGACCCA
Organism: Piliocolobus tephrosceles; assembly: GCF_002776525.5. Classification (NCBI taxonomy): domain Eukaryota; kingdom Metazoa; phylum Chordata; class Mammalia; order Primates; family Cercopithecidae; genus Piliocolobus; species Piliocolobus tephrosceles. Next base: position 20,960,902 of record NC_045450.1, read on the forward strand.
GTAAAGAGCCTGCTGCTGGTGGGCTTGGGCATACAGCAAATGCTAGCCATGTGGTTAAGAGTGCAAAATATTTGCCAAGCTAATAGTACTGCCTAGCTCTGTAGCTACCATCAGAATTAAACAAACAGGCCACTGCATTTCAACAAAATCACCTATGGAGCTTGAAAAAATATGCATGTCTGGTCACCACCCACAGATATTCTGATTCCATCGGTATTTTAAACGAGCTTCCCATGCTATTCTGATGCGCAGTCAGGCTTTGGAATCTGTGATCTAGTCTATGGATCATTTGAGTCATCAGAACTTGAATAAGAGTTGCTTTCTTTGGATACATCTTTTCTTTATCACATCAAATCAATCTCCCCCCAACCCCCACCTTCCCTCTCCCTCTTTCTCTAGCAGTCAGAAATTCTTAAAAGCTTTTTGCCACTAAACCATCTGCTAGAGAAATCTCCCACTAAGTTTCAAATGCCAAACCTTTCCCAGTAGCAATTTTCTTTATTATTTTGGGGGAAAAGAATGCATTACATTTCTCCTTATGAAAGAAAGTACTTTAAAAATAAAAATGTTCATTATGGAACCGTAGCAGTTGCTTATATTTTAAAAAAGAAAATAGCTTTATTAGACATGTGTCCTGGGAATTTACTCCAGGCTTCCTTCACAGGCTTGATTTGGACTTCAAGGACGGGAAGTATGGCTGATCATAGCACCACGATGCCCCGGTGAATAGTGGTCATGTAGAGAATAGAGATTCATTCCAGTCAAAGAATAGTAGGATACTTTCTTGGCTTCCTGATGCTCACAAGCTTTATGGCAGCAGACCATACTTCAAGCCTAATTTAAAGGTTTATGTAGGTTATAACCTTGTCACACTGCATAATCCCCTCCCTGTTCGAAGTCTTCACCCATTGGCATAAAAACCTACATCCTGTGACAGGGAACAGGAGTGTTAAGAGACTTGGAAAGAATAGGCCGGGTGTGGTGGCTCACACCTGTAATCCCAGCATTTTGGGAGGACAAGGCAGGAGGAAGGCATGAGGCCAAGAGCTTGAAACTAGCCTGGGCAACATAGCAAGACCTGATCTATCTAAAAGGGGGGGAAAAAAAAAAGCTAGGCATAGTGGCACTCGTCTGTAGTCCCAGCTACTTGGGAGGCTAAAGCAGGAGGATTGATTGAGCCCAGGAGTTCAAGGCTTCAGTGAGCTGTGATCCTGCCACTGCTCTCCAGCCTGCGTGACAGAGTGAGATCCTGTCTATTAAAATAAATAAATCTGAAAATGTTGTGGGTTTTTTTTTCTTTTTCTTTTTTGAGACAGAGTCTCACTCTGTCACCCAGGTTGGAGTGCAGTGGTATGATCTCAGCTCACTGCAACCTCCACCTCCCAGGTTCAAGCAATTCTCCTGCCTCAACCTCCTGAGTAGCTGGGACTACAGGCACATGCCACCACGCCCGGCGAAGAGTTTTATTTTTAGTTGAGACAGGGTTTCACCATGTTGGCCAAGCTGGCCTCGAACTCCTGACCTCCAAGAGATCTGCCCGCCTCGGCCTCCCAAAGTGTTTGGATTACAGGCGTAAGCCATGGTGTCTGGCCTGGAGATTTCTTAAGGGTCTCATTAGATGATCTTCCAATTCATTGAATTGGAAGATCATCTGAATCCTTTGAAATTCATTGGCTATGGCAGATGACTAGCTATCCACGAAAAATTCCTGATCCCCTTTCTACAGCATGAAGTTGCTGCTGTGAGGCAACTTCGAGGCCAGCAATGCCATTTCCCAGTTTCCTTCGCATCAGCAGGGAGTCATGTGATTAGTTCTCACCACAGGAACATGAGCAGAAGTGATGTGTGTTACTTCTGAGTTAGCTCTACTTAATTATTTACATTTTGCTAAAGTTTCTCTCTTTCCTTTTTTTTCCCCCTCAACTTTTATTTTAGAGGTACATGTGCAGGTTTGTTGTAAAGGTGTATTGTGTGATGCTGAGGTTTGGAGTACAAATGAATCTGTCACCCAGGTAGTGAGGATAGTACCCAATAGGTAGTTTTTCAAATCTTGCACCACTTCTCCCCTCCTCCATTTTGTATTCCCCGATGTCTGTTGTTCCTACTTTATGTCCGTGTGTTGGGTCAGCATTTTTTTTTTCTTTTTAAAGAAGTGGGTACCCTCTTTCCTTCTCCTCTAGCAGAGTGCAGATAATCCCAAAGTTTTAGGGAAAAGTGGAACTGTAAGATGGAAAGAGCCTGGGTCCCTGGATCACTGTGTGGAAGAAAGTTCCCTGTTGATCAGATACACCACCACTGTGCTTTATGTGCATGAGAAATAAAGTAAACCACTGGAATTGGGAGGATTTTCTTATGACGCTGGTTTGGATCACCCTCATTAACTATACACTGACCAATCATCAGGATACTGAAGACTTTCATCTGGCTGGAGGCACTTTGGCTTCCTGACACGGGGATGCTGCTAAGAGCAAAGATGGTTTCTAATGTCTGGCATGAAGCATATGGAATGGGTAAAGAGTTTTGGTCCTATGACAAACATTCTAGGAGAAAAGGGAATAATATTTGTCATCAGAAAAGAGTAGATAAAAATATTAAGGATGAGAGAGGTCTATAAAAGCAATGCCCACTGTGACAAACAGGCAGACAAATAATTTCTGCCCCTTAAGATGGGAGAGTATTTCTCACCCCAGTCCTGTTCAATCCTCCAGTAATGGGCTCTGTATCATCCAAGCACTAACCATGCAGTGACAATTGTGGCAGTAACCAGGGAAGAGGATCACTTTGCAAATAACATGTATCAGTAGCAGTAAATAGGGTCAGAGTGCAGTGGCATGATCATAGCTCCCTGCAGCCTCGACCTCCAGGCTCAGATGATCCTCCCACCTCAGCCTCTCAAGTAACTGGGACCACAGCTGCACGCCACAATGCCCAGCTAATTTTTTTTTTTTTTTTTTTGTAGAGACAGGGTCTCCCTATGTCATCCAGGCTGGTCTCAAACTCCTGGGCTCAAGCAATTATCCCACCTCGGCCTCACAAAGTGCTGGAATTATAGATGTGAACCAGTCAATAAATATCCTTGAAAGTCCACTACAAACCAGTCAGTAGGCTAGGTACAGTGAGGCCAATAAAAAAAAAAAGTTGCCGAACTGTATGCCTTCACAGTGCTTACCAAGCAGTCAGGGTGACAGAACATAATGACAAGAAATATTAAGCAACAGAGGCTAAGTATGAAATAAGTGGGAGGAAGGGAGCTGACACAGGCCTGTGGAAAACAATGAACACACTCGGGTGCGTGACATGACATCAGGGAGAGTCTTGGGTAACAATCCCAATTCAGCAGCTTGCATCTGGGTGAAATGCAAACCAGAATCATTTTTAAAATTTGGGTAAGCCTATGAGAGTGACTCTTTTATGTAAAAGTAATTTGACATGTGAGTCATGACCACAATAAAAATTGCGAACCGATATTCTAAAATTCTTCAAGCAGGAGTGTTATTATGCAATTCTGATTGGAGCCAACATGAGGCTTAAAAAAAAAAAATCACTTTTTGGGGGAGGGGAAAAGAACAATAGATATTTTTAAAATTAACAATTTTCCCAGCCTGTAAAGAGACCAAGCTGAATGGACCCTGGCCTTAGAGTTATATTAGGGAATCTGGAAGCTCCTAGATGTATTTGGTGTTAACCCTTCACCTGCTGGATCATGAGTGGATTGGGGAGAGTTCTTGCGGGGCTTGGGATAGTGCTTTTTCCAACTAGTACAGAAGCATTTTATTATTTTGAATACCCACACAACTGGTGAAATATACTGCATATTAGCCAAATGTCAACCCAATATAGAATCTGCCATGGTCTGAGTATTTGTGCCTCCCCAAATTCATAAGTTGGAACCTAGCCCCCAGTGTGATAGTATTAAGAGTGGGGCCTTCAGTAGGTGATTAGGTCATGAAGGCTGAAACCTCAGCTAAAAGTTGCTGTCAGTGAGAAATGGGCCCTCACTAGGCACTGAATCTGCCAGTGATATTGGACTTCCCAGCCTCTAGAACTGTGAGAAATGAGAATGTTTGCTGTTTATAAGCCACCCAGTTGGTGATATTTTTGTTATAGTAGCCAAACAGACTAAGACAGAATTATTATAAAAATGAAAATACTAGTGAGAAGGTAAAATCTCACTATGATCCCTCCTCTCAGAGATGCCTACCATTAACAGTTTAGGGTATATTTTTCCAGACTGCGAAAAGTTTTCTATGCAAACATAAACAAGATTATACTATGCGTTCTATACTGCGAGCTGTCCTTCCCTTCCCTCTCAAAACAGTATATTGTGAGTATGATGCTATGTGAGCACATAAAGAATTATCTTTTTCTCTTGCTCTTTCTTTTTTCTCCTAATTAGAAGTTTTGGATCTAAATCAATATTGTTATTGCAGTGTTTTTGTGCACTACCAAGCTACATCCTTACACTCAGGCTGCATTTCTAGGTGTACACAGTTCTTCAGTGTTTCTGAAACTACATCAAGAGTCCTCTCCTCATGAACATTTTCACAAAAAGATATACAAGCAGCCAACAAGCATATGAAAAAAACTCAATATCACTGATGATTAGAGAAATGCAAATCAAAACCACAATGAAATACCATCTCACATCTGTCACAAAGGCTACTATTATTATTATTTTTTGAGACCGAGTCTCACTCTGTCACCCACGCTGGAGTGCAGTGGCACAATCTCGACTCACTGCAAACTCTGCCTCCCAGGTTCAAGCGATTCTCTTGCCTCAACCTCCCAAGTAGCCGGGACTACAAGTGTGTGTCACCATGTGCAGCTAAATTTTGTGATTTTTTTAGTAGAGATGGGGTTTCACCATGTTGACCAGGTTGGTCTCGAACTCCTGACCTCAAATCTGCCTGCCTTGGCCTCCCGTGCTGGGATTACAGGCGTGAGCCACTGTGCCCAGCTCTGAATGGCTAATGGCTATATTAAAAAGTAAAAAAATAACAGGTGCTGGCAAGGTTGTGGAGGAAAGGTAACACTTATACACTGTTAGTGGGAGTATACATTCCTTTAACCATTGTGGAAAGCAGTATGGCTGTTCCTCAAAGAGCTAAAAACAAAACTGTCATTCGACCCAGCAATCCCATTACTGGGTATATACCCAAAGAAATATAAATCATTCCATTATAAAGACACATGCATGCATATGTTCACTGCAGCACTATTCACAATAGGAAAGACATGCATTTAACCTAAATGTCCACCAATGGTAGACTGGATGAAGAAAATGTGGTACATATACACAATGGAATGTTACACAGCCATAAAAAAGAATAAAAGTCATGTTCTTTACAGGAACATGGATGGGGCTAGAGGCCATCATTCTTAGCAAACTAATGTGGGAACAAAAATCCAAATACCGCATGTTCTCACTTATAAGTGGGAGCTAAGTTGATGAGAACACATGGACACAGAGGGGAACAGCACACACTGGGGCTTATCAGAAGGTGGAGGGTGGGGGGAGGGACAGGATCAGAAAAAAACTATTAGGTACTAGGCTTAGTACCCAGGTGATGAAATCATCTGTACAACAACCCCCTGTGACACAAGTTTACCTATATAAAAAACCTGCACATGTACCCCTGAACCTAAAATAACAGTTTAAAAAAGTGAATCCTCTCCTGAAGCTACCTTCTTTCCATTATCTCCTCAGGCCATTTTCCCAGTCTCTCTCACCCTATACTCTGCAGGGCTCACTCTAATCTTGACTCCTTGAATGAACTTTAGCCTTTGGAAGGATCTGTTGAGAATGGATAATTTTTCAGCCAGTTCTCTTGTAGTGTAGCGTTTGAGGAGGTCAGTGGGGGCCGTGAGGGATAGGATAGAAGGCAAGATACATAGGAGGCTGATTTAAACCTGGATTTGTCAAAATGGCCGCTGGGGGGAGCTATCCAAGGTGCTACACAATGGGTTCTGACATATCCCTGAATATGAAATGTATCAGCATGGTTTTTGTCAGCAACAGCAGGGGCAAGAATCAAACAAGACTCACAGGATAGAAGTTTTTCTTTCCTGGCTGTTTCTTCTTTACATAAGGAGAGTCAGAACAAATATAGGAGGCTGGCTGAGTTTTCTTTCTAGACATATTATCTTGAATGCCTTGCAGTCATCTCAAATTCAGCATGTCTAGAAATGAATTCATCACCCTTACTCATCAGACCTGCTCCTCCTTTAGTTTTCTCTATCTCAAAATGACACCATTGTCCTTAAAAGGTTAAATCAGCCTCCATGCTACCTTCTGTGCCTTCATATCTGTGTTGGCTGCCTGTATGTCTCTGGCCTCATGCAGTCTCTCACCAAATTTTGTTGCACTTACCAAAAGCATGCCTAGATACCATCCGTTTCATTCCCAATGGTCTAGCCCCTGGAAGTGGCCAACTTTCATCTGGACAACTGCAAAGGACTGCAATTTACTCCCTCCTTTTTCTCTTGTTTCTTTCCACCCAGCCATTAGAATTATCTTTAAGAATGCAAATAGAAATCGAGTCACTCCTTTGCTTAGACCATTTAATGGCTTTCCCCTGCCTTCAGGATAAATATGGACTCCCTAAGATGACTGGTCAGGCCCAATATGATCCAGTATCTTTGCTTTATCTTACATCACTCTCTTCCTTGTTCTATACTTCTTCCTCTTATTCAAAGCTGACATGCTCTATCCTGACTCAGGGTCTTTTCTCACATTATTCCTTCTGCCTGGAATGATTCGTCTGTCCCTCCCACCATCCAGCTAACACCTGCTTCATTTATTACCTCACATATCACTTACTTTAGGAGACCCCACGCTGGTTTGGATATACCATGATATGTTACTGGTGTACTCTGTACATCTTCCCAATAGCCATTTAACTTACTCAAAGTTTGTTTTCCCTTCTAGACTTTGTTTCATGAGGGCAGAACCTGCTTCTTTCTTGTTCACCGTTTTATCATCGATAACCATGCTTGGCACATAGCAGATGCTTAATAAGTATTTGTTAAATAAATAAACAGAAGTTCAAGGACCCAGACTCGTTGGAGACTGAACTAAATACCCTAAGACCCTTCATGCTTGTCCACAAGCCTGAAGTGACCTCAGAGAGGGAAGGGTTACAAGTTTAAAACAGCTGCAAAGTGCAGAGAAAAGGCCAGCAGATGTTCTGACTGTTAGATGTTCCTGGTGGGTTGTGTGCTGTGTCATATGGGACTGCCAGCCAGGGCCTGCCATGTCGGGAGACCTTGGGGGAAGGAGCAGATCTCAAGCTACAGCAGATGGTGAGTGCTGTCTTTAGTCTTTAACATTTAAGGAAAAGAACTGGGAATAGACGTTCGGCTCAGTAGCAGTTATGATGCATTTAAATAAGCCTTGCAAATCATTTACAGAATGCATATGCCTCCAGAATTCTTCATTGCTCATAGATTTTGTGGGAGCTTCCTCTGGTCCATCTTTGTATCCTCAGTGTACAGTAGTGTCTGTGGCATAGGGTGAACCTTCAGTGTGGGTGGGCTACCCACTGAAGGAAGGCACATACTTGAGACATATTGGCATTTGACTGGCCATGGGTAATTGATCATCTTACCCAGGAGAGTCACGCCTCCTAAATGCAGAGACTGTGCCTTGTGCCTTTTTGTACTCCCGCTCCCACTTTACTCAGTTTCTTGTTCCCCTCCAGCTAATATCAGGGAAGGTGGGTGGGACACTACTCGCCCTATCTTAGTTCAGGTTGCTGTAACACAAATACCATAGATTGTGTGGCTTAAATAGCAGAAATTTCTTACAGTTCTGAGTCTGGGACTCAGAACCAAGGTCAGGTTTCTAGATGATTTGATTTGGAGAGAGTTTTCTTCCTGGTTTGCAGACAGACACCTTCTTGCCTGTATCTTCACATGACAGAAAGAGAGAGAGATGGGGGTGGAGTGAGGGAGGAGAGAGAGAAAGACACACACACACACACACACACGCAAAGGAGAGTGAACTCAAGAATGCTCCATCTCATCTTAGAAAAGTACTAATCCCAGCCGGGTGTGGTGGCTCATGCCTGTAATCCCAGAACTTTGGGAGGCTGAGGTGGGCGGATCAGGCGAGGTTGGGAGTTCAAGACTAGCCTGACCAACATGGAGAAATCCCATCTCTACTAAAAATACAAAATTAGCCGGGTGTGGTGGACACATCAGTAATCCCAGCTACTCAGGAGGCTGAGGCAGGAGAATTGCTTGAATCTGGGAGGCGGAGGTTGCAGTGAGCTGAGATCGTGCCATTGCACTCCAGCCTGAGCAACAAGAGCAAAACTCTGTCTCAAAATAAATAAATAAATAAATAAATAAATAAATAAATAAATAGGTACTAATCCCATCAAGAGAGCTCCACCCCCATGACCTAATTACCTCCCAGAAGCTCATCTCCAAATACAATCACATAGGGCATTAGGGTTTCAACGTATGAATTTTGGGGTGACACAAACATTCAGTCCATAGCATGCTCTATCATATTTTCCTGGAGAACCATGGTTTTGGAACAAGGGAAGTAGGGCTCGGGTATTTCAATTAGCTTCCATTTGAAAATGGGAATGAGAATACCTGGTTCATAGGATTATTGTAAAGATTAAATGAAACCACATATGTCGAACGCCTCAGCCTCTGCCTGACCCATAAGTAGTTAGAAAATTATGGCATTGAAGAGCCAGTATGCCATGCCATTGTGGTCATGGGCCTTGCAGCCATAGAGTCCTGGGCTTCACTATGGGCCCTGCCACTAGTAAGTGAATTTGACAAGTTATTTAACTTTTCTGAGCCTCAGTGTCCTCATGGGGAAAAACAGCCAAAAATCTGTCTAGCTTATGGAGTGAGTGCAGGATTAAATGCAATATACATACAAAATGCCTTGCCATATAGTAAGTGCTCAATAAAAAGATAGTAATTGTTATTACCATCATTTTTATTGATTAGCGAGTGTTAAATGGGGTATCTTGACTGTCTTAAATTGTCTCAGAAATGTGGGATCTAGTGGGTATTTATAGAGACTTCTTGTTCTTTCAATTGTTCAACCTAAAAAACTTAAGAGTTGTCCTTGAATCTTCCAATTTTTTCACTTCGCACAACCCGTCCATTGGATATTCTTGTTGGTTCTACTTTTAAAATCTAGGGAGAATCAAGCTACTTCATTTCTTTTTTGGCAAAATTTAGAAGACAATGTAAAATACATATTACTAAATGCATTACAAATAACATTTCTATATCAATCAGTGATTTTTTTTCCTTTTCAACTTCTATTTTAGGTTCAGAGGGTATGTATGCTGATGTGTTACATGAGTAAATTGTATGTCACCGGGGTTTGGTGTACAGATTATTTTGTCACCCAGGTAATGGGCATAGTACCCAACAGGTAGATTTTGATCCTCGCTCTCTTCCCACCCTCTATCCTCAAGTAGGCCCCAGTGTCTGTTGTTCCTTTCTTTGTGTTCATGTGTACTCAGTGTTTAGCTTCCACTTATGAGTAAGAACAGGCAGTATTTGGTTTTCTGTTCCTGCATTAATTCGCTTAGGATAATGGCCTCTAGTTCCATCCATATTGCTGCAAACGACATGATTTCATTCTTTATTATGGCTGCGTAGTATTCCATGGTGTGTATGTACCACATTTTATTTAACCAGTCCCCCGTTGATAGGCATTTTGGTTGATTCAATGTCTTTGCTATTGTGAATAGTGCTGTGATGAACATATGCATGCATATATCTTTATATATTTTTTGAGACAGAGTGTCCCTCTGTTGCCCTGGCTGGAGTGCAGTGGTGCAATCAGGGCTCACTGCAGCCTTGACCTCCTGGGCTCAGGTGATCCTCCCACCTCAACCTTCTGAGTAGCTGGGACTACAGGAGTGTGCTACCATGCCTGGCCATTTTTTTTTTTTTTTTTTTTTTTTGGTAGAGACAGGGTTTTGCCATCTTGCCCAGGCTAGTCTCGAACTCCTAGGCTCAAGCAATCCACCTGCCTTGGTCTCCCAAAGTGTCAGGATGATAGGCATGGGCCACCACACCTGGCCGCATGCATGTGTCTTTATGGTAGAATGATTTATATTCTTTTGGGTATGTACCCAGTAATGGGATTGCTGGGTCTAATTGTAGTTCTATTTGAGAAATCTCCAAACTACTTTCCACAGTGGTTGAACTAATTTACATTCACACCAGCAGTGTATACACATCCTCTTTTCCCTGCAACCTCACCAGTATCTGTTGTTTTTGACTTTTTAATAGTAGCCATTCTGACAGGTGTGAGATAGTATCTCACTGTGGTTCTGATTTACATTTCTCTGATCAGTGATATTAAGTGTTATTTTCATATGCTTGTTGTCCACATGCATATCTTCTTTTGAGAAGTGTCTGTCCATGACCTTTGGCTATTTTTAATGGAGTTTTTGTTTTTTGCTTGTTAATTTGTTTATATCCCTTATAGATTCTGGATATTCCAATGGTTCTGCAACTTCCCCAGAGTAAAAACCAAAGTCATTCCAATGACCTAGGAAGCCCCACATGCTCTGCTCCTTCCCTGATGCAAATCTCTCCTCATCTCCTGCCAGTCTCCCCCTCAGTCAATTCATTTTGGCCACTCTAGTTTATTTACTGTTTCTTGAACACATGGGGTACATTTCTACTTTGGGGACTTCGCACTGACCATTCCTTCTTCCAATGCTCTTTTCCTAGATATTTGCATGGCTAAGTTCCTCTTCTTCTTCAAATCTCTTTTCCAGTGTCACCTTCTGTATGACCACTGTGTCTAAATATCAATAGGCAACCCCTGCACAACTTCCAATTCCTTGCCCACTGTACTTTTTCTGTCTTATCTTAGCACTTCTCCCATCTAGCATACCATATGCTTTACTTAATATGTTTATTGCTTATGGTCAATCTCCCTCTTCTAGAACATAGGCTTCCTGAAGACAGTGACCTTTGTTTTATTCATTGTTCTATCTCCAGGGCCTACAACAATGCCTGGCATATATTAAGCATTCATTAAGTATTTGTTAAAGGGAAAAATGAACCAAAGGGAAGGAATAACTTCAAAGACCTAGGAGGCAACTTACTAAGTGAGAAAAAAAATCACAGGTCCGGCGAAGTATTTAAACAAAGTTTTTTAAAAAAAACGTTGTTGAAAAAAGGTTTCTTCTTCCAACTTAAAAATGTGGTTTTGTTTCAGTTTACAATCCAAATACACAAATTTTAAGGAAGAGTGAAATGATTTGCCAGCATTGGACCCTCATTCCTTCATGGCAACTGTGGGCAGAGTACAGAAAAGGCTGCCCTCTTCAGGTCACGCAGACCCTCTCCAGTTTGCTGTGGTGCCAGCTGAGCTCACTTTCCTCTTAGAATTCTGGCGCCTGGAGATATTTGGGTTTGCTTGCTTTGATACACTTTGCTAACAACTGGAGTGTCTGCGCTCCCATTTGTAAGGAAGGAGTTCTGTTCCTGGGAGCTGCATCTCCCCCTCTGCCTGGGCTCTCTATTCATGTTTCCAGTAATTAGAACCAGGGTGATTGACCATGAAAGATCAGTTCTCAATCATTCCTGAACACATAAAAATACCATGAGTACATGAAATAAAAATGTTACGTGCTGGGAACATTGATCAGAAGGATGATGTTTTTGTAGCATTGTTAATTGGATTTCTACAATGGGATATTCAGTGGGTTGGGGTTTATCTGATAACACTGGAGTCTGTGACAGCAACTTCTGTGACTCAGCGTGGCTTCAAGGTCAAGGAACTGAGCGGTCTCCTGACCAACAGGCTAGGGAGATCGTTGGGAGTTCTTGTGGGCCAGACTCTTATCGGTGAGCTGTATGGAGAACACCATCTCTCAGATTTATCCATAATTTTAATGAATGCTATGTTTGAGATAATGACCCATATCTTGACTTGCACAAAGCCCTGAAAATACTTCTACGAATTGTGTTTTATCTCAAGTACTGCAGCATGCGGCATCCATCATTACCATTGATATCATCTATTGAGAACTCTTTCCCAGGCTCTTTATTAAGGTTTAATTAAATTTTATGTCTTATCAATTAGGATTAATCTACATTTAGTCTGAATTAGAGGGAGCCAATTATAAATAACACCATTCTCATTTATTCCTGAATACAAAATGAAGGTTTTAAAACTTTCTTTGGAGGAAAAAATTAAAAACCTCACAACCCCCCTGACTCAAATGTGTCCTTTTAAAGAGTTTTATGCCCAGGAGACCACAAATTCTATTATAATAAAGTGAAAAGATGAGAATTCCCATAGGAAGGTGTTATAGACAGAAATGGGGGCCCGGAGGGAAAGGAGAGGTAATTTCTGTTATGATGTGGGCAGTTGAAGCAAAGAGATTTTCAACTCTAAAGTTTTAGTATATGTGCTGCCGAAGCGAGCACAACTCTAAAGTTTTAACTTGAACAACGGGAGAAAGAGAAACTGAATCCTCCACGGTTATTGTGACATCTCTGTTTCTAGAAGAGGACAGACCAGCTTGTGCCCTGCAGCTGTGTTCAATGCTGCTAATTAAATATTTCCAGTTCTGTTATTTCTGGGCACAAGTTGGATCATACTCCTCCCCTCTCTCCACCTTGGAGTCAAATATGGGCATGGGACTCGTTTGGTCAATGAAATGCAAGAAGAAGGAATATCTGTCAGTTCCATTTGGAAGCTCCCATATGGATTAGAGTGCAATTTCTCATGTTTTCTTCCTCCTGCTGCAGTGGTCATGGAAACACGATTCAGACAAAAGCCCCATTAACCCAAGATGAGCCAGCCTGCATTATTTGTGCAACATGAGCAAGAAGTAAACTTTTGTTGTGTTAAGCCACTGAGATGTTGAGTTTTTTGTTACTTCAGCATCATGTAGCTTATCCTGCCCTATAGAATTTCTAGGAGCTTTGATTTCTTCTAAGCTTTGGTACCAACTTCATTGGGTTGTTATATAAGGAAGACTAATGAAGTAATTAACAAAAAGTGTTTCATTTAGTGCTGGCACACAAGTACTCAGTAAACATTAGTGCTTCCTATTATTGTTGTTGTAGTTGGGGATGTCTATGTATTATGGCTAAATGATCCTATTTGGGATATTCTGATGGTATGTTCAAAGTTTATTTAAACTCTTAGTATTTCAATGTCTTGCCTTTCCACCTGATCAGAACAGAAGCTTCACATTAAGCACTTTTATTCCCCTCTGCTAAAGAGTTTACAAAGTCTTCTAATGCACAGTTCTATTTACTTCCTTCTTTCTCTTACAGCACTATCGAATAGTCCCATAATAAATAGCTTAAGAAAGGGCAAAAAGCAAAAAGCCTTATGATAACAGTCCATTTAGGAAGGTACTGCCGGGCGCGGTGGCTCAAGCCTGTAATCCCAGCACTTTGGGAGGCCGAGACGGGCGGATCACGAGGTCAGGAGATCGAGACCATCCTGGCTAACACGGTGAAACCCCGTCTCTACTAAAAAATACAAAAAAAAAAACTAGCCGGGCGAGGTGGCGGGCGCCTGTAGTCCCAGCTACTCGGGAGGCTGAGGCGGGAGAATGGCGTAAACCTGGGAGGCGGAGCTTGCAGTGAGCTGAGATCTGGCCACTGCACTCCTCCAGCCTGGGCAACAGAGCGAGACTCCGTCTCAAAAAAAAAAAAAAAAAAAAACAGGAAGGTACTGTGTTTTCACTGAGCTTTTGGAGATCTGGCCTGCATAGGCTTTCTGGCAGACCTGTGAATTCAAGGACTCCCTTTCCACAAATATCCAGAGTAACTTGTGATTTATAACTTGGGCTTCTGTACATTTTCTGGCCTGGACCTCATTTAAGTGTGTCCAGCCAATATACAATGGTGTAAACCATAAGGTTTGTAGAGACTCAAATTCTTACTGTGACCAATATAACGGGTACACACTGTGAACTCTTCCCATGAGCTTGGTTCATTATTGAGCCAAGAAACCTCTAGAGGTTGCCTCATAGTAGGAAACCAGAGAGATATCCAGGAACAATGATGAGACCAGTTCAAATGTTACCTGGACCCAGCATTTAGAAAGTCTAGTTCTTATGGATGCAAAGGTCTTGTTCTAGAATCGGGGTGTGATCCCAATATGTGCAAACTCACCACAGTCGGGAAGGTTTTGACTGCAAGTGACAGAAACCCAGCACAAACCCCAAAGGAAAATCATTGGCTCTTGTGACCCTGAAATTTAATGGATAAACCCTTCCACCTTCAAGTATGGCTGTATGTAGTTGTCCAAATGATGTCATTAGCTGTTTCTCTTCCACCACTCTGACTCATTTTCTCTGTATCTATTTTCTTTTTTATCAGACTCTATCTACATGGCAGCAAATATGGCATTGCACCTGTAGGTTCCCATTGCTCTTATTCCAGTGATCCCAGAATAAAAAGACTGCTTTTTTTTTTTCTTTGATAGTTTCAGGAAAAATACTTGGGAGGGTGCCAGGGCTAGTTTTTCTGTTTCTTTTCTTTTGTAAACTTTTAAGTTCAGGGGTACAAGTGCAGGTTTGCGACATAGGTAAACTTGTGTCATGGGAATTTGCTGTGGATTATTTAATCATCCAATAATTAAGCCTGGTACCCATTAGTTATTTTTCTGGATCCTCTCCCCCTCCCACCTTCCACTCTCTGAAAGGCCCCAGTGTGTGCTGTTCCCCTCTATGTGTCCATGTATTCTCATCATTTCGCTTCCACTTATGAGAACATGTGGTATTTAGTTTTCTGTTCATGTGTTAGTTTGCTAAGGATAATGGGCTCCAGCTCCATCTATGTGCCTGCAAAGGATATGATCTTGTTTTTTATGGCTGCAGAGTATTCCATGGTGTATATGTACCACCTTTTCTTTATCCATCTCTCATTGATGGGCATTAAGGTTGATATAACCAGGGCTAATTTTTCTAATCCACAAATAACTTCTGCAAATTGAAAAAGACTTAAAAACCTAGTACAGAAATAGGTAAAGTATAGGAGTAGGCAATCTTCAGAAGTGGAAATGCAAATAGCCAATAAACAAATTAAATTATGCTCATTCTTATGGGGGGAGGAGAAATGCAAATAAAAATGAGAATACATTACTTTAGAAATTAATCAATTTGGCCCAAATTGAAATGATTTATCCGTCGCTTATGATTGTATGGAGGAAGAAAAGACTCGCATACTTTGCTGGTATGAGTAAGAATTGCTTTAACTATTCAAGAAAATTCTGAAGGTAGCTACTGAAATTCAAACTATACTTACTCTTTGACTTAGAAATTTCACTTTTGGCATACAGAAATAGAAGTACCAATTCCATAGAAAAATGTTTATTACTTTACATACCTGATCCTTGCAAAAATCTGGAAACAAAATTAATGTCCAAAAGCAGGGAATTATTGAATAAGTCATAAAATTTTATGCTTTAGAATTTTATACAACTGTTGAAAAAAGCCATTTTGAGATGCCTCAAAATCGCTCCATATCCTTAAGTATATGGATAGATGGCTATACTTTCTTGTTAAGTAAACATCACATTTGTGTAATATCATGCTATTTTTGAAAAAAAAAAAGAAAATCTTTCATGTGGCTTTTCATGTATGATATTTGCATGAACTCAGGAAAAACATGGAAAGATACATAGTAAATTGTTGACATTGGTTACTTTGAAGGGAAGGGCGCATGTGACATATACTGCAGCTTGAATTTGAAGGGAAAATTCATTAAAGTGCATAAAAAACAGGATAAACTGCACCTGTGTCCTTAAGACAAATTACCGCAATGGACAGGTACAACGTGACATCCTAAATCTTGGGGTAGGCATATGGGGATATGCATGTCTTGTCAAGGTCTGTTTCATGGTGTTTAAAGAACTCTATTTTTATTTTTTTGAGACAGGGTCTCATTCTGTTGCCCAGGCTGGAGTGCAGTGGTACAGTCACGGCTCATTGCAGCCTCAACCTCCCTGGACTCAGGTGATCCTCCTACCTCATCCTCCCGAGTAGCTAGGACTACAGGTGCTCACCATCATACCCCAGTTGATTTAAAAATATTTTTTAGAAATGGGGTCTCATTATGTTGCCCAGGCTGGTCTCAAACTCCTGGTCTCAAGCAATCCTCCTTCCTCAGCCTCTCAAAGCGTTGGGATTACAGGTGTGAACCACCCTGCTTGGCCTAAATGAAGAACTGTGGACAAATGAAATTTAACAGAATTTAACTGAGCAAAGGACAGTTTGAGAATAGGGCAGTCCTCCTTTTCAGAGAGACTCCTGCACTGCCGCATGGTTGGAGAGGATTTATGGACAGAAAAGGGAAGTGAGGTGCAGAAACAGCTGGTTTGGTCACAGCTTGGCATTTGCTGTATTTGAATACAGTTTGAACAGTTAGTTGCCTGTGATTGGCCGAAACTTGGTGATTGGCCCGAGAGTAGGTTACAGACTGTTGACACATCCGGTTAGGTTACAGTTCACTAAGTGCAGAGAAACCTTAGGCCCAACTTAGAACATGTCAGGAGGGGCTGGGTGCAGTGGCTCACTCCTGTAATCTCAGCACTTTGGGAAGTTGAGGCAGGTGCATCACCTGAGGTCAGGAGTTCGAGACCAGCCTGGCCAACATGGTGAAACCCCATCTCTACTAAAAATACAAAAATTAGCTGGGTGTGGTGGCGCATGCTTGTAATCCCAGTTACTCCAGAGGCTGAGACAAGAGAATCACTTGAACCTGGGAGGTGGAGTTTGCAGCGAGCTGAGATTGTATCATTGCACTCCAGCCTGGGTGACAGAGAGAGGCTCTGTCTCAAAAAAATAAAATAAAATAAATAAATAAATAATAACCAAGATACTACAATGTGACTCTATGTAAAGAAATACAAATGATTCAATGATGCAGATATTTTTAATAAAATATGAATTACAAAAATTGACTTATGAAAAAGTAATGTCTGGAATAAAAAAGTAAATATACAAAAATAAAGAGTGCTTGGGCATGGTGGCTCACACCTATAATCCCAGAAACTTTTTGGAGGCCGAGGCGGGAGGACTGTTTGAGGCCAGGAGTCTGAGACCATCCTGGGCAACCTTGTGAGATCCGGATCTTTACAAAAAATAAAAAACTATCTGGGCTTGGAGGTGTGCACCTGTATTTCCAGCTACTTTGGAGGCTGAGGTGGTAGGATCCCTTGAGGCCAGGAGTTTGAAGATGCAGTGAGCTATGATCACACCACTGCACTCCAGTCTGGGTGACAGAATAAGACCCCATCTCTTTAAAAACTAAAACAAATAAAAACAAAAAAGTTAAAGTATTATTAAATGATAATTTTAAAATAGCCTCCTTAAACAGATTTTTCTAATGTATTTTTTTCTCTGCAAATTTTCTAGTAACAAATTTATTCCTATACTCAATGAATGGTTCCAGATTATAGAAAACCATGGAAATCTTTCTAATTCATTTTACGAGAACAGTACAACCCTGAAATTCAATCTTGAAGAGTTTAGTGGAAAAAAAAAATAGAACAGAAGACCAAGGCACTAGATGAAAAACTATAAATAAAATAATGGCAAACAGAATTCAATAATACGTTAATAGAGTCACTTACCATGACCAAGCAGGATTTAGCCTAGGAATGCAAAGACGTTTGTTTTTTAAATCATTTTGTTTAAAAAAATAGAGTAAATCTTATAGGTTAGAGTGACACTTTTTGTACCCCTCCTGGGTTTTCTTCTCTTCCTTTTTCCATCCCCTATAACTTGCAAAAACCAGAGATAAGTACTATTTTGAAGTTGGTATTTATCGTTCCAATCTATGTTTCATATCCCCACAATTTTTATAAGTATCCATCAATATTTAACTACATATTATCTTGTATGTTCTTTACAATTCCGTAAGTGGTTTTATTCTAGGTGTGTTCCTGTGGAACTGGCCTTTGTTCTTTCAGCCTTCTGTTTTTGAGATTATCCACGTTGATACAAGCAGATCTAGCTCATTCATTGTATAAATGTACTGTCGGGGCATGGTGGCTAATACCTGTAATCCCAGCACTTTCGAAGGTTGAGGTGGGCGGATCACCTGAGGTCAGGAGTTCGAGACCAGCCCGGCCAAAATGGTGAAACCCTGTTTCTACTAAAAATACAAAATGTAGCCAGGAGTGATGGTGTGTGCCTTAATCCCAGCTACTCGGGAGGCTGAGGCAGAAGAATCGCTTGAACCTGGGAGGCGGAGGTTGCAGTGAGCCGAGATCATACCTCTGTACTCCAGCCTGGGCAACAGAGTGAGACTCTGTCTCAAAAAAAAAAAAAAAAAGTAACATTATTTATAATTTTTTACATGTAGACCGAATGTTTGGGTCCCTTGTCCCCTAAATTGAAATGTTGAAATCCTAACTCCCAGTTTGATAGTTTTAGAAGGTAGATCCTTTGGGAAGTGATTAGGTCGCGAGGGTGGAGCCTCATGAATGAAGTCAGTGCCATTACACAAATGACCCCTGGGAGCTTTCTTCCCCTCATTCCCCCATGTGAGGATACAACAAGAAGGTAGCCACCCGCAGTCCAGAAGACAGCCCTCACCAGAACCCGACCATGCTGGCACCCTGATCTCAGACTTCCAGTCCCCAGAACCATGAGCAATACAATTCTGTTGTTTATAAGCTACCCAGTTTATGATATTTTGCTATAGCAGCCTGAACTAAGACAAATTTGGATTGTTTTATTTTTTTCGGTAGCTATTATAAACGATGCTATAACAAACGTGGTACAGATTTTTTACACTGACATGTGTGAATAAGGTTGTGGCAGTTTACTGTCCTATCAACAGACTGTGAGAGTTCTTCCACATTCTTATTAACTCTTGTGTGGGATGCGATTTTATTCCCATTTTTATTTGCTTTTCCCTGATTACTAGCGAGGTGGAAATTTTTCCAATGTTTATTGATCCGGAGTACTTCCCATATCCAGAATTGTCTGTCTGTATCATTGTCTAATTTATACTAGATTAAAAAAAATTCGTTTCCTATTGATTTGTAGGATTTCTTTATATATTCTCAATGCCGACCCAGGACTGTTTAATAACAGGAAATCTATTATTGTATTCTATCAAAGAAAGAGATAAAAATTCTGTATGATTTAGTCAATAAGTACCAAAAGGCATTCAATATGCCTGATATACATTCCTGATAAAAAGCTCTCTGAAAATTTGAGATAGGAACATGATAAAAATATCTCTTTTAAATCAAAGTACACGTCAGACTCGAAGAAACATCAGATATATTCCAATGAGAGACAAGAAATGTTCACTGTAATGGATTGAATTGCGTTTCCCCAAAATTCCCTTTTTTTTTTTTTTTTTTTTGAGATGGAGTCTCACTCTATCACCTTAGCTGGAGTGCAGTGGTGCAATCTAGGGTCACTGCAACCTCCGCCTCATGGGTTCAGGTGATTCTCCTGCCTCAGCCTCCTGAGTAGCTGGGATTACAGGTGATTGCCATCATGCCCAGCTAAGTTTTGTACTTTTAGTAGAGACGGGGTTTAGCCATGTTGGCCAGGGTGGTCTTGAACTCCTGACCTCAGGCGATCCACCTGCCTTGGCCTCCCAAAGTGCTGGGATTATAGGCGTGAGCCACGACGCCCGACCCATTTCTCCAAAATTCTTATGTTGAAGTCCTAACCCCAAATGCCTCTGAATATGACTAGAGACATTACCTTTAAGGAGATAACTATGTTAACGTGAGGTCGTTAGGGTGGGTACTAGTCCTATATAACTGATGTCCTTGTAAAAAGAGAAAATCAGAACACAGACACGTACAGAGGCAAGACCATGTGAAGACACAGGGAGAAGACAGCCATCTGTAAGCCAAGGAGAGAGGCCTCAGAAGAAACCGACCCTGCTGACGCCTTGATGTTAAGCTTCTAGCTTCTAGAACCAGAAGAAAATAAATTTCTGTTGTGTGAGCCACCTCGTCTGTGGTACTTCATTAGGCAGCCATAGTAAACTAATATCCTCATCTACTGATCTAAGTGTGCTGTGATTTTTTGTTTTTTCTTTTGAGACAGAGTCTTGCTCTGTTACCCAGGTTGGAGTGCAGTGGCGTGATCTCCACTCACTGTGGCCTCAACCTCCGAGGTTCAAGTGATCTTCCCACCTCAGCCTCCTGAGTAGCTGAGATTACAGGTGCACACCGCTATCCCCAGCTATTCTTTATTTTTTAAGAGATGAGGCCTCACTATATTGCTCAGGCTGGTCTTGAATTTCTGGGCTCAAGTGATCCTCCCGCCTCAGCCTCCCAAAGTGCCAGGATTACAGGCCTGAGCCCCCATGCCTAGCCTGCTGTGAAGTTTTTGACCAATGGTATAAGAGAGAAATGAGAGACAGAACTATGAGAATGAAAGAAACCAATGTATCATTTATAAGTGACATGATTATATGATAAGAATTATAACAATATCAATAAGACAGTCCAGGAAAGTGGTCAGAGGTAAGATAAACCTCTGAAAATCAGTGACAAATAAGGAAACTATTATTAAAAGTATTTTGTGCAATAGCAATGAAAAAATAAAATAACCAGACTGTATGTAACATAAAATGTACATGAGAAAAAACTATAAAAATTTACAGAGCAATACAGATGGTTTAAATAAATAAAGAGAGATTTCAGTTGCTTGCATTGGAACGTAAAGAGTTTAGAGATTTAAATTCTTCCAAAATTAGCTGACAGACTCAACATATGGAATTTACTGTTTTTAGTAGCTTAATAAAATAATCCTGTGGTTCAATTAGAACAATTTAAGAAAGGTGAGAACATCAGATATAATGACTTATTTCAAAGCTCTAACAATTAAAACAAGATGGGATGGCTAAAAATTCAAAGCCAGGGAAATGGAACAGATACCTAACCACGTGTTACTTTGTTATTATTATTATTATTTTTTTTAGACAGAGTCTCACTCTGTCGCCCAGACTGGAGTGCAGTGGCGTGATCTCAGCTCACTGCAACCTCCACCTCCTGGGTTCAAGCGATTCTTCTGCCTCAGCTTCCCAAGTAGCTGGGACCACGGCTACTTTTTATATTTTTGATAGAGATGAGATTTCACCATGTTGGCCAGTCTGGTCTTGAACTCGTGACCTCAAGTGATCTGCCCGCCTCAGCCTCCCAAAATGCTGGGATTACAGGCATCAGCCACCGTGCCTCACCACTATGTTACTTTACCTATTAGCAAAGGTAGAAAATAAGGAATAAATAATGCAAAGATAACATTTTATTATTATTATTATTATTGAGACAGGATCTTGCTCTGTCTTATTATTATTATTATTATTATTTTATTATTATTATTATTGAGACAGGCTCTCGCTGTCACCCAGGCTGGAGTGCAGTGCAGACCACGGCTCAATGCAGTCTCAATTTCCTTGTGTTCAGCCTCCCAAGTAGCTGGGACTACAGGCTTGTGCAGTTACGCCTGCCTAATTTTTGCTTTTTGTTTTTCTGTAGAGATGAGGTCTTGTTATGTTGCCCAGGTTGGACTCCAACTCCTGGCCTTAAGCGATCCTCCTGCCTTAGCCTCCTCAAGCGCTGGGGTTACAGGCATGAGCCACCATGCCTGACACAAAGATAATATTTAAAAAATCAAAGAGCAAGTGGAACTTGGAGCAAAGGAGCAACATAGAGCAAGTAAGGCCAGAACAGGCTGTGAACACAGTTGCTAGACAGTTAGAGGAATCTACAGTACCTGCCTCTGACCCTCATCTTCCCTTTGCATCTATTCCTGTTGACTTTGGGGCAGGGCTGTGGAATGGTCACCCTAGGCACTCCATCCTTATTTCTCCTCCAGCTGGCTGCATAGAATTTCTATAAGGGTCCCTCATGGAAAGGCTTTGTGCAATAAAAGTCACACTTGAGATGAGTGTTTCATAAAACTCATGCAGCTCAGGGCCCTATGGTTGCCCGCACATAGCACGAGTACTTCTTAAGAAATCACATGTGGGTGTGTGCTCCTGGGTGAGTGCTCCCCAGGTAAGTCCACTGGCTCATTCTCTGAGGTAGCAGACCTGGTGTAGGAGGCACAAGTTTCCCAGGAGTCTTGCTTGTGATGGCCTAGGCTTCACCTTACCCCTCCTCTCAACAACAGAGCAGGACAAGAAGGAAGGATGCCAGTTGGGGCCAGGTGTGGTGGCTCACGCCTGTAATCCCAGCATTTTGGGAGGCCAAGGTAGGTGGATCACTTGAGGTCAGGAGTTCAAGACCAGCCTGGTCAACATGGTGAAACCCTGTCTCTACTAAAAATGCAAAAATTAGCCAGGCGTGGTGGCATGTGCCTGTAGTCCCAGCTACTCAGGAGGCTGAGGCAGGGGAATTGGTTCAACCCAGGAGGCAGAGGTTGCAGTGAGACTGTGTCTCAAAAAAAAAAAAAAAAAAAGGAAGGATCCCAGGGGTCTTTGCAAGCTGGCTGTGGGAGTGGGAGGATCCCGGGAGTCCCACTCAACCATCTGGAATAGGTTTCCAACTTGTGAGTGGGGTGGATGGTATAGAAACGTCCTGAAGGAGTAGGAGGAGGAGTTATGAGGAAACGCTCCCTGTGCAATGTATGTTCTAGAACAGGAATTGGCAAACTTCTTCTGTAAAGGGACAGACAGTAAATATTTTAGGCTCTGTGGGCCATCTGGTCTCTTTTGGCAACGACTCAGCCCTGCCCTTGGAGTGGGAAAACAGCCATAGGCAGTAAGTAAACAAATGGTCATGTTTTATGTTCCAATAAAACTTTATTTACAAAAACAAGGGCAGGTGGGATTTTGCCCACAGGCCATCGTTTGCAGATCTCTGGTTTTAGAACTTGGTTGCATAGTTAGACCCATCTCCACTGCTTCCTTGTAAGTCATTGGCAAATATTTCTGGGATTCTATTTCCTCAAGTCTAAAGCGGGGGCGGTAATAGGTCTGTCTCCTAATGTTGTGCATAGTAAGTGCTCAAGAAATGGTATCTGTTGTTACTTGGTTGTTAACTTCCTCGTTATGATTATTATTTCTTGTGATGAACAGAAGGCACTCAGGAAAGTCACCCTAGGACAAACACGATCTCCCTTCCTGGCTTAAAAATAAAATGGGAACACTGATTCTACTTAACACTTCTGTCAGTAGGCATGAGTCTCTAACATTTCCAAAACCCTCTAACATCTGTTGGCAGGTCTTTGGATAGACTTAACAGTAAATCTGAATTCCTGAAGGATCCAAACTCATTTTTGTAACTTCAAATTGGAGACTGAACTAGAGATTTTTATGGAACTGAGACAGGTCAGGACTTGATGGTGGTTTAGGAGAGTAAGTCATTGTGCCCGTAAATCATATCTGACTTGTAGTTTCACAGTGTGGTGAGACCATCTTTCTGCACTCGAATTTCTTTCTCGCCGGGCAGTCATTTGTTGCTGGACACTCAGGAAGGAACATACATTTTCCTTTTACCTCTCTGTGTGCTACTCTAACATCCCCAAGTCCCTGCTCTGGGGACTGCCTGTGTGACGACTCTGTTTGTCACTGTCAGGACCCAACATGTGGTCTCTGAAAAGCTGGCTTTTATTTGATCAAAGGGCCTCTGGCACTAAGATGTCCAAAATATTTTATTTGATTTTTTCAGAGCCAATATATCAGAGTCTGAGATATATCTTGCAGCCATCTCCTTACCTATATCCCTACTACCTTGATAGAGGCCATCGTGTTGCCTTCCTGGATTATTTTTACAGCCTCCAGACTGAACTCTATGCTTCTGCTCTTACGGGTCCTCACCACAGCCTCCCCACTGCCCCCATCATCACACAGCAGCCAAAGTGGTCTTGGAAACTGAAGATCAGATTACATTAAAACTTTTTAATGGGGATGGGCATGGTGGCTCACGCCTGTAATCCCAGCACTTTGGGGAGCCAAGGAAGGAGGATTGCTTGAGGCTAGGAGTTTGAAACAAGCCTGGGCAACATAGTGAGACCCCATCTCTCAAAAAAAATTAAAAAAAAATTAAAAGATTAGCTGGGCATGGTGGTGCTTGCTGGTAGTCCTAGCTACTTGGGAGGCTGAGGCAGGAGTCTGCAGTGAACTATGATCGTTCCACTGCACTACAGCCTAGACAACAGAGTTAGATCCTGTCTACAAAAGCAAAAACAAACAAAAACCAAAAATACTTTGTTTTTTCTTTTTCTTTTCTTTTTTTTTTTTTTGAGATGGAGTCTCACTCTGTCACCCAGGCTGGAGTGCAGTGGCACAATTCTTGGCTCACTGCAACCTCTCTCTCCTGGGTTCAAGCAATTCTCCTGCCTTAGCCTCCCCAGTAGCTGGGATTACAAATGCACACCACCATGCCCGACTAATTTTTGTATTTTAAACAGAGATGAAGTTTCACCATGTTGGCCAGGCTGGTCTCAAACTCCTGACCTCAAGTGATCCACCCACCTTGGCTTCCCAAAGTGCTGGGATTACAGGTGTGAGCCACCACGCCCTGCCCCACAAAAACTTTTTAATGGCTTCCCATCAATCTTAGAATAAAATCCTGACTTCTTATGGAGGGTGGTCCATGAGGGCCTGCATCATCTTGTCCACTTCTTCTACCTCCTGGTGTTCCTGGCCCACTGGGTACCAGCCACATGTGTCCATTTCACATTTCTCAAATAAAAGCCCTCCCGCCTCAGAACTCTGTACATGCTGATCCCTCTGGGGGTGACACTTGTGTTAATTTCCTCTTTGTGCTGCGACTTCATGACCACAGACTTAGTGGCTAAAAACAACGCAAATTTCTTATCTTCCAGTTCTGTAGGTCAGAAGTCCAAGATGGATCTCTCTGGGCTAAAATCAAGGGGCATTCTTTCTGGAGGCTCTCAGGATGATCTGTTTTCTTGCCTTTTCCAGATATACAGGCAGCCTGCATGCCTTGGCTCATGGCTGCATCATTCTGACCTCTGCCTCCATCATCACTTCTCCTTCTCTGACCCCTCTGTCTTCCTCCTTCCCTTATTAAGGACCCTTGTGATTACAGTGGAACAGCCTAAATCATCCAGGATAATTGCCCACCTCATGATTCTTAATTTAATCACATCTGGAAAGTCTTTACTGCCACGTGAGATTACACGTTCACAGGTTCTGGAGATTGGGACGTGGACATCACTAGGGGCCTAGTACTGTGTCTACCACTGTGCTCTTGTGAAACAGCTGATCCCTCTCCATGTTCTGGTCTTGATTTAAATGCACCTTCCTTAGAGAGGCTTTTGTGCCAACCCCATCTGCATTGACTTCTCCTGATTTTCTCTTCCATAACACCCTGTTATTTTGCTTTATAGCAATTTCTTCGGTAAACATGCCTCTATTACGTAAGCCTTTTTAAATTAGATACTCTGTGCCCTAAAGCCGAAGACATCCTTGCTACAAAAACCTTAACAGCCTGCACTTCAGTCCCCTAAGATCCTCTAGTCAGAGGAACCTCCTCTCCACCCAAAAGCTTGGTCCTACCCTGCCCTGGTCTCACATAAAATTCTTCCTTCCTTTCTTTCTTTCCTTCTTTCCTTCCTTCCTTCTCTCTCTCTTTCTTTTTCTTTCTCCCTTCCTTCCTTCCTTCCTTTCTTTTTCTTTCTTTCTTTCTTTCTTTCTTTCTTTCTTTCTTTCTTTCTTTCTTTCTTTCTTTCTTTCTTTCTTTCCTTCTTTCTCTCTCTCTCCCCTTCCTTCCTTCCTTCCTTCCTTCCTTCCTTC